>NW_026267503.1:64906-68444 GCF_000697945.3 Frankliniella occidentalis
GGGGGGAAAAGAGTAGGGGAAGGGAGGAGGGGGAATGGGGACGCAGAGGTTAATCGTCGCTGCACTACTAGCGTCGGCCTAGCTCACGCGGCCAAGCTCCCACAAGGGGATCTGGCCCGGTCGGGCCTACCAGGCGTAGGGTCCCTGATCTGATTTCGTCCCAATCTGTCTCGGGGTCACGAACACGCGCAGGGCATGTGCACCCCGCGCCCGACCGCTTACCCCCTTCAGCTCCTGCCCACACCAGGTGTTCTCACCGCCCACGGCCCAGCCGTCGGCTCACAACGCCAATACAAAGTACAACAACTGTTGTATCTTGGGGTGATAGTTATTGGTCGTACTGGTTAAAGCCCTTAGGCCGGTGGAGCGACTAGCTTGATGTGTCTGACGGCGAGGATCGAGGAAGACAGACCACTAGGTACAGTTCCATGAAGACTGGTTTATTTGATCTAGTGCAAGACACTTTATAACTTCTGACAGGCAGTGGTGCCAACGCCAACATGACAATATACAACATCTCCCTTTTTAAAAGAGATAAGTTTTTAAACATTTTAAATTTTTTAACAGTCAATAAATTATTTAATTTAACAATACTAGATAACATCGATATACATCATTTACGACAATAACAAGTTTAATAAATAATTAACAATTCAACAATTCACACACATCCTCCCTCTCACAAAAATTACACAACCAAAACTACAATGATCAGTAGAAAATTTTACAGGTTGAGTCTTTCAGGTGGTTTGACAACTCGAGTCCTCGTCCTGTTAGCATTTTGATTCGCAGGCTGAGCAAATCTGTCAGCAAGTTGTTGTCGCCACCTCCTTAAATTTTCATTTACTTCCTGAAGAGGAACATTATTATTTGGAATTTCATTATTGACATTATCATGAGGCTGTTCAGGAATGACTGGAATTTCAAGATTAGGAATTTCAACATTTGCAGGTTCAACATTGTTGTAGCCAGGTAGAAGATACACAGGGGTTCTGACTGGTGCTTTAACATTTCTAGGTTTGAGAAAAGTAGAATTCCGTCGTACAATGTTGCTTGAGAAATTTGTTTTTACCATGTAAGACCTTGGTTCGGAACAGACCTCAACAACTATTCCTGGCTCCCATACACTAGTTAGTGGATTTTTAACAAACACATAATCAGATGGTGAGAACTCAATTTCAGTACCTACTGCTGTTTTATCATAATGCATTTTTGAAGTTAGAGCCTTTTTCTCAAGTTTGGACACAACATTAGGAACAATTGATGGCTTAAGTCTAGAAGTTTTAATTGGTAACATGGTTCTTAATTGTCTACTCATTAGAAGTTGGGCAGGTGAAGCATTTAAACCAGAAAGTGGCGTTACTCTATAGTGAAGCAGACAATTCTCTAAAGAAGCTCTAGGGTCATTAGCACATTTTCTTAAAAATTGTTTTACTATGCTCACTGCCTTTTCTGCCAAGCCATTTGATTGATGATAGTAGGGGCTACATGAAACAAACTTGAAATTTAGTTCTTTAGCAAACTCTGCACACTTGTATGACTTAAATGGATTGTTATCCGCTAACACAACACAGGGTATACCATGAACAGCGAACAAGAACTTTAAAATATCAATTACAGCTTCTGATGTTTTGTTTGGCATTCTGATGGCATCTATCCATTTACTATAAGTGTCTATTACTACCAGGTAATAATCACCATGGAAATCAAGGATATCTGTGGCCACCTGTTGATATGGTAGATTAGGAATATCATGAGATATCATAATTAGTTTTTTCTGAGCGGGGGAAAACTTGGAGCAGACTAGACAGTCGCTAACAAACGACTCAATGTCCTTGTTAATCCCAGGCCAAAAAATTGTCTCCCTAGCTAGAGACTTACACTTTACAATGCCTTGATGGCCAGAATGCAGCTGTTGAAGAGATTGATTTTTAAGTGAATTAGGAATTACAAGTCTATTTCTAAAGTACAGAAGATCATCATCAACTGACAACTCATTTCTTAAATTAAAGAAAGCTTTAACATCACCTTCTAACCATTTAACATTTTTGGGCCAGCCCTCATAATGAAATTTAATTACTTGAGATAGGGTGGGATCCTCTTTGGTATGCTGAACATAAATATCATTTGATTTGTACACTACCTTATTTATTACAGAATGAACCTGAGTGATAAGCACTTCATCATCAGGTTTGCAAGGTAAGAAATCCCTAGATAATGCATCGGCCACATGCATTTCTTTACCTGGCTTGTAAATGACTTCTAGCTGATATGGGGTTGTTTTTAACAATAGTCTAGTGATGCGTTTTGAAGTTACATCTGACAAAGCTTGCTTAAATATTGGAACAAGTGGTTTATGGTCAGTGAACACAGTTATTTTCTTTAGGCCATAGATATAATAATGGAACTTTTGTACTGAAAAAACAATTGCCAATAACTCTTTTTCGATCTGTGCATAGTTCTTTTCAGCTTTTGTCAAGCTACGAGAAACAAATGCAATCGGGTGACCATCTTGAAATAAACAACTCCCTAACCCATCCTTGGAGGCATCACATTGTATCTCAGTTGGTTTGTTTGGATCGAAAGTTACTAAAGAAACAGCATTGACAATCTTACTCTTAATCCTATCTAGTGCTTCCTCATGAAATGGTAGCCATTCATAGTGAACATTCTTTCTAATAAGCTGAGTTAAACAAGATGTCTCGTCTGCTAGATTAGGAATAAATTCTCGTACATGGTTAATTATTCCTAGCAATCTTTGTAGTTCTTTAACATTCCTAGGAGATTTTAATAACATTATGGCTTCTACTCTATCTGGGTCGATGGTCTTCCCACTCTCAGAATAAACATGCCCTAAGAATTTAACAGATTTTCTTTTATACTGAATCTTGCTGGGGTTGAACCGAACATTGTGCTCTTTGGCTCTTTCTATGACTTTCAAAAATATTTGATCATGTTCTTCCTCAGTTTTAGCAACAATTAACATGTCATCAAAATAAAGCACAACACCTTCAATGTCTCCAAACAAATCATACACAGCCTTCTGAAATATTTCTGGTGAGACGTTTAGCCCAAATGGTAAACGTAGAAATTGATAAATTCCAAAGGGTGTCGAAAATTTACACAACTCACTTGACTGTTTGTCTAATTTACAGTGCCAAAAACCTGACGTCAAATCAAGAACACTGAAATAAGTTTTATTATTAAGAGCCATCCCTATATCTTCTTTTGTAGGAATTTCATAGAATGGTCGGCATAATGCCTCATTAAGATCTTTAGCATCTAAACATATCCTCAGTGAACTATCTGATTTCTCAACAATTACAACTGGACTAATGTAGCCCTTAGCATTATCACACTTCTTTATAATCTGTTGATCACATAGTTGATTTAAATACAATTGATAAGGTTTTTTAATGGCAAAAGGAACTCGCCTGGAAGGAACAGCAACTGGTTTCTTAGTACTATCTACTTGCAATGAATATTCCTTCGGAAAACAACCTGGTTCCTTGGAGAAAACAGTTGGATTGTTTTCAAT
>NW_026267503.1:71934-77820 GCF_000697945.3 Frankliniella occidentalis
CCCCCCCCCCCTCGGCCCTGCCCCTGACCCAGCCTGCCTTCCCTCGTCCCCCTCCCTTCCTCCCTTTGACCTGTCAGCCAGCTTGCTTGTGCTACAACCAGCCAAAATAAAGTTTTAAAAATTCAGCCTTTCATTCGTGGTGGTTGGGCCTGTTTGGGTCGTTCACGAAGGAGAGTGGTGGGGTGAGGAGGGGAAGGGGTCTAGACCACGACGAGAGCCGAGCGGCTGACCGCGGCCCCACTCCCCCTCCCTCTTTTGGTCTGAGCGGATAGTAGCAGGGTCAGCTAATTTAATTCAGCCTTCTCATCTGATGCTTACTGTGGGTGGGTCTAGACTAGATGCCCGACGGATCAACGCCGAGGATTAGTGGTTTGTGAGAATTTGGTGAAGAATGTGCCGTATTCGGGCTACTTTGTTTCCCTCGAAATACTTTGCTCCATTCGCGGCTCATCAGTATTATTGGGCGGTTGTCAGTTAAATTAAAACAATTTATTTTTGTCGAGACGTCCTGCGACTTGAACCGAGTCTCACATCACATGTCACCGCTGTCCTGTCCTGTGAGTCGACAAGGCCCACACTAGGGCAATTCCTGGAGAAATGGTCAAAAATGTCCGTCCGTCACGCGATTTGTGAGCGACTGGGAGGCGGTACGCGGTACGTTGTTCTACAACACACTGTCCTGACACACCATCTCAAGGCGCGTCCAGTCATGTTTTGCACGACGCCGTAGCACCTGCCAGTCGCTCACAAATCATGTGACGTACGGACACCTCTACCTGGCATTGCCCACTACTGCACTGCACCGAGTTGGGCGGGGAGGCAACCGCGCTAGCGTGGGGTGGCGGTATGTGAGTGTGCGATGGTCTGGGCGGTAACGCCGGGCGTCGTCTTGCTCCATACAGCTCCAGTATACCGCAGCATCTCCCTTATCTCGAATTCCTTCAGCATTTCAGCAGCCCCCCACTCCCACCCCACCTCAGCCCTTCCCTCCCACGGGGCCCTCTCCGTCACTCCTTTGAGTGGTAACTATCCATCCAACGGCCGTTCACAAATAACTAGCCGACTTTGATGGAGGAGAGGGGTGTTTTCTTCTTATCGCACGACTTATTCGATGCCAAACTGAAGCACCTCAAGAATAAAAAGTTGAAAAATTTCATGGGTCCATGAACATCTCAGAAGTTTGATGAAACCACGAAATAGCCAAACCCCTCAGAAACGGAGGGTGCCTGTGCGTACTTTGAGAATGGGTACCCAAATATATGACACTTTGAATATAACGCTATTCAAAGGGTATTAAGTTTAATATCATTTTCACCCAACCTCTCCACCTCTCCAACCGACATGAAAACATGGCAGCAAAAATGGGTCGCAGACAAATACGGCAATTCAGTGTAAACTGTCCTCCTGTCGTGTCGGCCCCTCCACCCCACCCCTTTTGTCCCGAGGCAGACACTAGACATAAATCTAATTCCATTTAAATTTTAATTTGAATTTCAAGTTAGCTCAGCAACCAACTTCATTTTACTGGTAAATATACAACTTAATCATGGAATTTTACACTTATTTTCTTGAGATTTTTATTTGGGCGTCTGTCTCTTTATCTCTGTCCCATCTCGAGCTACGTCACATCGCATACCGCTCGCGTTGAAATCATTTCTCCTGTTTTCCTCCCGCGAGCTCCTGTCTCCATTTTTCCGCCACCCCTGCTCTCTCTCTCTTCCCCCCCCCCCTTGAAGATAGTGGCCCAAGGGCGCTCCTTTCCTTGTTTCCTCGACCACTCGTCCGGATCCAACCGGATCTCACCCCTTTTTTCCCACCGCGGACGATCACGCCCATTCCTCTGTCAATAACAGTAAATCAACGTTTTCCTAATCGACAAGGCGCATTCTTTTCGATAACATGCAGAATACTTCCAGAAATTCGGTGATTCTGATACTGTGCGCGTTTTCAAATGATCACGTTTGTCCCCTTTTTTGGAAATAAATAATTGGCCCTTCGCACAGTGTAAACCGTACCTATTCGACAAGGAAAATAGGCACGCAGCGGAGCAGAACCGACTGTACACAAACGGACAACCTCCACAGAGGATATAGAAGCCCTACCCCCCTCAACACCGGCCATGTGTGCTGGGCTTTTCCTGCTCCACTAATACATCCAGAGGGCATTTGCACTTCCTGGGCCCAGTGGGGGAGGGTTTGCGGCTAGACGAGGGGCAGCGGGCGGCGGCGTGGGGTGGGGTGCTTGGCGCTCGTAGTACCAGCCATCGCGGGGGTCGCCGTGAACGCTAGCGGCGTGGCGTGGGGGGCCCCCGGGTTTCAACTAAGGACTCTCGGCCTGTGCGGATCCAGGATAACGATCACAGACCACACTAACGCGGTTGGTCGACTCAGGATCGTGTGTGCGCCGTATATGAGCGGAAGCAATTTGGCTGGAGCTGATTGAATCAGGTTAAGCAAGTTAACAGGTTGCACAGAGTTCAATAAATACTCTTGGGTGTTTCGCGTTTACTTTTATACTTAGCTAATGTGGGGTACTATGGCACAGGTGCGTCGCAGCGTTTAGAGTTAGATACCGCGAAGCCTGTTACGCGAGACGTGGTCTGGCGGTCTGACCCCCTTTTACCTTGTTGAACAGTGTAACAGCCTGAGCATGGGCAGGCAAGGCCACTGTAGTTTGTCGCTGTGAGCAGCCGCTGTGTCCACAGTGTTTACACCCGGAGAGCCCCCGGGTAAATGGGGTACAATCTCCAGGAGGGTAACAGCCTCCAGGAGAGTGAGGGCACAGCCCCCAAGGCAAAGTCTTCCGAGCAAAGCCTCCAGGGGGGACTGGAAGAGAGGGAACGGCTTTACCTACAGGGGGGACAGGGGGAGGAGAGGAGAGGGAAGGGAGGGGGAGTCACTCGCGTGGTGGGAAACTCTGCCACAGGCTGTGCTGTTATCGTTTAAAAATAGAGGTGGGAACACCTCGGCGCGCTCTCGCCTGCTTCCCGCCCCTTCCCACCCGCACCCAAACCTTGGACCGGCACCATAGACGCCAACGCGCCAAATTTACGCGTAGCGTGCGGGTCAGCACGCGAGATGGGTCGACTCAGCAGCTGAGTTGGGAACCCACGGGAAAGGGTTAGACGCGATAATAATCTGCCTGGTTTTCTGCGCGCACACTTTATGTAATCTTCTGAACTCTTCCAATACTCGCAACTATCAGAACCCCGTTTGGAAAGGGTCAGAAAAGAAGGCCCACGTTGATCACCCATCACCCATGCACCCTGTATATTTAACAACGAGGTGACGCGAGGCACTCGATGTCCAGAACAACGGATGGCGGTTCCGGGGAGCCTGGCTCGCGGATCCACCTCTGCATCTCCTCCTTCCGGGGAGAATGAGTTACGTGATAAGCAGTTCCCGGCGCCTGTTACTGCACGCAGTGGCCGCTCACGGCTCGGAGCGGCAGACAAACTGCACCAAAACCGACCAAAACAACTCTGGCAAGAAAGTTGTTATTGCCTCCATGCCGGTGCGCCCCGCGGACAAGGAGGGTAGTTCAGTTTAGCATCGGCAGAAGAGGATGCAGCGGCAGGCGAGCTGTTCCCGAGCATATTATAAGCAAAAATAAGCGGGGGGAACGGGCAGCGGCGAAGTTGGATAATAGCTTGTGCGCAACACACATTCCTCATGCTCCCCTCCAGCCCTCCCTCCCACTCCTCTCTTCCTCTCTCCCGCTCTCGCTCTCGCTCCCGCTCTCGCTCTCGCCCTCGCTCTCGCTCTCGCTCCCGCTCTCGCTCTCGCTCTCGCTCCCGCTCCCGCTCCCGCTCCCGCTCTCGCTCTCGCTTCCGCTCTCTCTCTCTCTCTCTCTCTCTCTCTCTCTCTCTCTCTCTCTCTCTCTCTCTCTCTCTCTCTCTCTCTCTCTCTCTCTCTCCGTCGACGACAGCTGTCTGCTCGTTAGCTGCTTGCTTGTAGCTCAGGAGGCATAACACGATGAGAAAGCGACGGTCGCTAAGGAGGGGCAGGGTGGCGACAGGGCTTGGCCCGGCCGGAGAATAGCGTTGCATGGCGGGGCGTGTAGTAGTATCAGGGCATGGCGGGGGCATGGCGGGGGCATGGCGGGCCACGGTCGGGCATGGCGGGGGACGGCGCACAGGTGCGACACAATACGAGCACCTCTCCAAGGGATGCCTGGCCTGGCACCGGCCTGGCACTGGCCCCGCACCGGCGGCGCGGCCGCGAGGGAAAATTTACACCGGAATAGGTCACACGCCGGCGCGCCCACGTAATTGCAAGGCAATCTTAAAATACTGTGGGAGTGGTGGCCTCAGTGCCGAAACAAGACAAACAACCGGCATTTCAGAAATTTTCCCTTTCTTATTTTGCTCTGTTTTAAGAACGACGTCCTTTCGCGACGAACCACCATCGCACTTGCGGGCGGGACACCCGGAGCGCGGGGAGGGGGTCGGATACACGGCGGGAGTGTGTCTTCCAAAAAATTTGCAGCGGTGCATGTATAGTTGAATGCGCTCCAGTGTTGCGGAATTGCAGGATTGCATACTCACTGCTAGGGCTACAGGGGCCATGGCTCTTTACGGACGAAGGGAGTAAGCAAACCCGCACCACTGCAGCGCATCCAAAGATACACCCGGTACACTGACATAGAAAGCCGCAGTTAATGTAAGCGCCTACAATTTTTTTCGGCAAACCACTTGGTGGAGAAGGAAATCGCAAACGGGTATACCCGAAAGTACGCCCTTTTGACTACACTTAGTAAATGATGGGTGTAGCTCGGCGCCTGCGAGATTCCGGGTAGGCCAACCCGCACTACACAGGAGCACTTCAGGCAAGATGTTGCCTACCTACAAGGCGCTATGAGAGCTGGCATGGGCTTGTCCCGGCAGATTCGCAACATAGCCTACTTGCTGGATGATCCCATTCAGCAACGCGATAGGTGTGATGGCAAAAGAGTTGCTGTTAAAAAAAACATATAGGACCTACGAACGGCTCTCATCATCTCCGTGTAAGTTGAGCGCCTACTCCGCTGTCGGTGTCGGCTCGCCTTTGCACATGGGCGGCACTTGGGGTGAAATAATTAGAAACGAGGGAAATAAGCTCCTTACCAAAGACGCGGGCTGCGTCCCAAACAACGTGATCGTGGTCATGACGGCGTTAAGGAAGCCTTAAGAGGGCTTTCGCATGGCTGCAAACGGTGCCAGCTGAATGACCCATATTGGAACCTTCACGTACCGTGTCATAGTGTCACGTTTTCGGTGTCAGACTGTTTATTTGGCGTCACTTTCGTCAGTAATCGTTGCAGGCGAACGGCACTTTAACTCTTGTAGTGCTGAATACTTTTCACGAAATAAATATATACACCACAAAATCCCTTTTTTAAAAAGGTTGTAAACTTGAAAACGAAAGTCCTGAAGCTGCGAAATTTGTTGACCCTAAACTTTAGGGAGATGCTAACAAAACTTTCCCGCCGTAAAGTAACGAAACGGAGTCATGACTTTACTGCTTTACTTTTACAGCAGCCACACGGAAGACCGGCGGCTTGCGTTAAAGACGAAGGGAATCTCTCAAGGCAAAACATTAAAATGCTCATTGCCGGGGGGAGGGGGTGAGGAGTTTGGGAATAATGTTCCCCCAAAGCCCTACAGCATAATTGTGATAATTTTTCAATTGGCCACCCGGAAGTACAGCAGCTCCCTGTACCGAACCGGACGCCACACGCACGCACCTGTGGTTCAGAATCCGCGCAGAGCCGGGCGGGGCCGGGCGGGGCCGGGCCGAGGAGCGACACGCCGTGGGTCGGGGCGCGGAGGGCGCGGGGGGCGCGGGGGCGCGCAGGGGCGCGCGGGGCGCTCTGGTGGCCGTCAACCTGCCGCGGCAGCCAGCCGAC
>NW_026267503.1:78547-82845 GCF_000697945.3 Frankliniella occidentalis
CCCCCCCAAAAAAAAAAGAAAGCACGCTCATTTCGAGTCACACAATATCACATTGTATTTGTAAAACAGTAGAAATGTGTATCTTTCGAAATTACACGCTTTTATAGGGGGTTTCGGCATATGACATTCAGTAAAAAATTTGGTCGGTATTCATCACCTACATAGATAATAAGCAATTATACCGAGTTTGGGCACGATCCGGAATTTACACTTGCCTGTCCCCTTGTCAGCGAGGGCGGGCCACCTGGTCCCTCGTCGTACGTTCAGCCTCCCTGCCCACGCCTGTCCAGGAGGAGCAGGCGCCCAAAAAATGATCCCTCGCGACAGATCGAACACAATTTGTGTAACGTTTCCGGAGGCGCTTGCTCGTTTTATTTGACGTAGCGACCGATTCCTGACTCCTTACTCGGTTCCACGGGGATAGTTAGTCGCAACCGCGGACTGCGAGCTACCCCCTTAGCACGATCCGCGGACCGCGAGCAACCCCCGTGGCAAGGTTCCGCAGTCCGCGAACTACCCCCGTGGACCCACGAGTCACCCCCGCAGACCTTGCGAATTACCTCCGCTGACTCGCGGGAACCCGCAGGAACCCGTACAAAACCGCGAACAACCCATTTGTAACGCCCCTTGGTGTCGTTGGCTGCAACAACAGAGGTGGAGTGACGCGTTGGCGCTTGGAGCCGGTCCCCTGCGCCTGGTGGGTATGCAGTCCTGGATGGAGCCGTGCGGGCGGGTTGCATAGTACAAAAGTGCGCGGCGTGAATCAGCCACCTGGAATAGGAAGTTTCTGAAGTCATCCGGAGAAGTTAACTTGCACTGAAAACCAACTCCCCCAAATCATCTTGGACGCTGATCAATTAAAGGTCATGGAGATAAGTTGACTTATCCCTTCACGGCAGATTTGTTTTTCCCGAGTACTTGATTATTTAAGATTAGGGCTTTTTTTCAGTGTGACATACCACTAAATATCAACTTAGACCAATTGTAAGCGAAAACTCATGCAACCTACGATCCATTACGGTCCAAATCCAATGCCAAGAGAGAACCCAGAAATAATTTACCCAGAGTTAAACAAAAACCGTTTGTAGTTCAGTTGATGACGTCTTTTTATTCGTTCACGTGTTCCCCGCTTCACTGCAGCTTTCACAAACGTGGTCGTCAAGTCCCCCGCTCCCGCGCTAGCGGCCGCCGAGGTGTCGCGCCCCGCTGCGCCCCGCCCCCGCCGCCCCCACGGCGGCGGCGCCGAGCTGCCCGGAGCGCAGGCACGGCGGCAGCGGGGTCCTCTTGTGCCGCAGGTAGTCCACGAAGTCCCTCGTGACCCTGAGGCGAGCGCCAACGTCAGGACAACACAAAAGAAGCTCAAATAGGCAGGACAGAGTAGGATACGGGATACCGACTTGAGGTGCGTGACGCCGCCGAAGATCTCCTCCATGGTGACCAGCTCGGTGGGGACGCGGTCCTGGCGCCAGCGCTCGCACGTGTCGCTTTTGGAGGCGCGCCAGCGGCCGGGGTCCCCGACGGGGATGCTGCGCCCAAACGCGTGCGTGCTGAGGGGCCGGGCCGCGGCGCGGAGCTCGGCACGGAGGTCGGCGCGCACCCCGGCGCGCACCCGGGCCAGCACGGACTGCTGCAGACGATGCGTCAGCCAGCGCCCTCAATCGCCTACCGGGTCACTCCCCCAAGCTGCTCACCTGCGGCGCGTTCGTGTCCTCCGCCACGGCGGGCGGCACGCAGCCCAGCTCCTTCACGTCGACGGCGAGCGCCCGCGCCGCGGGGCCCTCCAGGTTAATGTCGAACAGCTTCCTCACGTCCTCGCACGAGAGCGCGGCGCGCTCGGGGTCCGGCGCGCTCAGCTGCTGCATCCACCGGCACAGCTCCGCCACAACCTGTCATCAGCGCTTGTTTACAAACGAAAAGTGTTTACCCGTTCGCCCGTGCTGTGTAAGTTTGGTGACGCTGACGCCGAAAAGAGTTTAACACATGCACTGGAGAACAGCACCAGTTTATCCTAGGGATCGTCTGGAAGGTGGAACTATTTCTCAGATTCAATCGATCATTCGTCAAATTCTGCCAGCTTGGCGTTCGCGCCTGCGAGACTCAGGGTCGGCCAGCCCGCAGTACACGTATGCACTCCAGGCAAGATATTGCCTAGCTACCAGGCGCTATGGGACCTTGCACAGGCTAGCTTGGCAATTTCGTAGCCGCATGTGACGGACGAACTTTCTGGACGATCCCACCTGAACAAGGGTGATAAAGAATGAGTTTACTCCATGGTACAAAATTAATTTTATGTTTCACGTCTCCCTTGTCTCTCTTCTTATTCTTCGCATCCACACATTTTTCGGAGTTTTGTTTAACGCACCGGTAAGTTACTCGCGACCAAACGCTTTCTTTCAAAGTATGCAAAAGAGCGACCATCGAAGCCCACGCTGCTCCGTCGTCGTTAACCGACAAAGTGAGAAAGAATAAAATAAAAAACGTCTCAAAGGCAAACTCGCCTTCCCCAATAAATGAGGGGCGCACAGCAAAGTGCACTTAATTAAAAGAGGAAAGAGAAGAAAAACAAACGGCGGCACTCCCGTCCGTTACGTAAAATAAATTGGGATTTACGTGCCCGACTTCGCTTATTCGATCTTCGGCCTGTGTCCCCAACTGTTTTGGAATATTTATTGAATATTTTCATTTAATATTTTTATTGAATGGTATTATCAATGGTTATAATGGATATTTTTTTTTGTTAGGGGTAATTTTTTTTCTTCCATCAGGAGTAAAACCATTAATAAAAAATACGGTAGAGGTAATTTTGGTAGAGGTAACGAGGCACTCTGGGTCAGACCGGGCTAGACTGGGCCACACTGGGCCAGACCAGGTCAGACCGGGGAGTAACTTGATCGAATGCAGGAAACATCAAAGCGCGCGAAGTGCCTGCAACCGCACCCCGGCATGCCAAATACTAATAGCGCTGCTCTGCGAGCGCTCTGTCGCTCTCTCTCGCACACACACAGGAGCGCGCACTCACTCACATATGGCACGCATTTCGATACCCCCCTCCCCCCCCCCCCCCCTCTCGCACTATCCGGCTACGACGAAACGTTTGTGCGTCACAGCCTGCGTGGCCTGCGAGAGCCGCCAGAATCGCCGCAGTTGGTGACTATAGGCAGCCTGCCCGCACCGATGCGTTCGGCACAGTCTCGCCAGTGGCGCACGGCGTTATCCGGCCCGGCCCGGCCGCAGCGCGCCACCTGTCGGCAAGGCCTAGAGAGAGCACCGGTCGGTTTACATACTTCCTAGAGGGAAGAATCGTGCTCACTTCAATGTCTTCAGACGCTAGGAGAGCCACTTTGACACGAACCAACACGAACCAAGTCGCTTCCCGTCGCCACACCAGCCTCTGAGTTGGTGTGTTTTTACACGGTCCCTGGATGCACTCAACCACCTATCAATGCCGCGCTCTATCTGGGGCGCTACAACCCAATGCGGGACACAGACACGTCCTACGTCTTCTATCGCGTCTTCGATGATTATGAAAGTCATCAATTCAATTCATCATCAATTCAATTAAGTAGTCCACAACGTTGGGTTAAAAAATATTTCTAAAGCGCACTTGTTTACTGTTTGGGGAAGTACATTTTGTTTCCACTTCACTCAGTAGGTTATACTGAGTCAAATGTTCTAATATGTTCTCTACAACTATGATAAAACAAGTGTTCAACTCTTTGACACACTGCAAGTGTGCAAATATTAGTTAAACACTTGCAAGATTTTTATAGAGTTGTTGTGCACTTGCAAAGTGTGCAACAAGACACTTCGCATGGACAGCGCCCAAGCCAAGCAAGCAACTGGGCGCTCTTGGTAACAAGTCCAACAACTCTATTTAACACTTGCAAGCTTTTAACAGGTATTTGCAGGTGCAACTAAAAGTTACCTGGAGGTACCCGGCGGTTCGGCAGACACTCGTCCGTGGCAGCCAACTCAAGAAATGTATCACGATCCCTCCCGGGAGGCCCTCACGAGCACAGGCGATCCTCAAGGGGGATCCTCAATCCTCATGGGGGATACTCCCAGGGAACCCTCACGGAGGGGACGGGCGGGGGCCTCTGGGAGGGAAACAATAACAGTAGGTCAAAGAGAAAAGGGGAGGGGGCTGCGAGTGCTTGACTGCCGAGGCCAAATGAAAATAAAGAAAAAACTAAAAGGGACAATGTAAAGCGGCGGCAGTGGTGGCGCCGCCGCCGAGGACAGAGGGGAGGGCAGACTGGGGGCAGAAACACTACGTCCCTTGAGAGCCCCCCGCCCCC
>NW_026267503.1:84970-87590 GCF_000697945.3 Frankliniella occidentalis
ACTAGGGGCGGGGGCAGCTGAGAAGACTGCGGCGCTACTGGCAGCGACACTGGCGGCAGCCGTGCCGGTCACCGAGTGGGCGATGCGGAACAGGGAGGAAGTGGGGTGGTCTCTGGGCGCGAGAGGCGGGGCTGGCGGTAGCACCTCCTACAGGTCAGGGCAGAACCAGCTTGATCCAGATGGACATGGGCATGACAGAGTGCGGGGGCTGTGCGCGGGCTACCCTCCTCCTCCTCACCGTCTGCAGGTGGCGCGCCACCTGGATGTCCACCACCATCTCGTACGATATGGCTGGCTGGACCTCAACCTGTCGGGGTGAGGTGGGGGTGGTGGTTGGCGGGTGGCGTGGGCAGTGGGCAGGAAAGGGGCGGGTCGCCGACCACCCCCACCGCCCGGACGCCGAAGCTCACTCACCTGGCGTCGCGTCTCCGTCCGCTCCGCCCTGCCGGTGTTGGTGGTGATGACGTCACAGAGCTCCAGCGAGGGGATGCCGGACCCCGAGCGGAGGCTGATGCTGGGGAGGGCGACGAAGGGGGCGAGCGTGGTCTCGGGGGCGACCTCCGCTGCGGTATCCGTGCCCCCCTCCGCGCCCTCCGGGATCACCGGAGCCGGCGACGGAGCATCAGTCGCACCAGCACCAGCGGCGCCGTCAGCCTCCATCCCAATCTCCGGATCCGGATCACTCGGATCTGGCTCCTTCCCGGAACCGGAAACGAGAGCACGTGCCGTGGGAGCCAATCGGGGAGGGGGAGGGGGAGAGGGAGGGGGTGATGGTACCAAGAGAGATGCGGCCGGCTGCTGAGCTGCTCCATCAGCCTCCTGGCGTTCCTGGGCGGGAGCTGACATTGCGTGTCGTGGGTGGTCTTGGGTGGACGATGTCAAACTACACAAAGAAAAAGTTACAAAGTTACTATCCTCGGTTTGAAAATAATAAACAGACACCTGCTCTGACTGCCCTCACTATCATAGCGAATCGGAACATAACAACACGGCGGAAAAAACAAATCATTGAGCACCTTACCCCATTTGGCGGAACCATAACAAAGCAGAAGCCTCTTGTCACAAAAATATCTCAAACGCCCTTAATTTGATGTTGTTTTTGATGAAACTTGTGTGGTAGAGTGCCATTTTTTCACACCAAAGACAATAGGACTACTCATTTTACCCGAAACACCCGAGAAATTTTGCATGTTATGGTTCCCGCTACGCGCTGCGGACGCGCCACCGAACATACTTACTTTTCACCCCCCTATCAGTGCGGAGAAGACGCTGGTCCGATCTCCGGCAATGTCATCCCTGCGTCATTTCACATATTTCATAGAAACGCCACAGAAAGTCGTGAGGAATCGCGTAATTCACAAATAAAAGCACGTATGCGGCTATTACAGTGCAGCATACACTGCTCTAAAAAATGTGGATAACGTATGTAAATTTACAAGAATTTTTGTTGGATTTATAAAGCTTCGAAAGGGGGTAAATAATCTTGTTTTATGCAGCGGCCATATTGGCTCCGCAGCAGGGTGCCTCTTCCAAGGCACACTACGGACGTTGCCAAGCAACAGCGTCGCTTGTCCAGTTCCAGTGCACTGCACACTGCACTACCCAACTTCAGGGGCGTACAGAGCGATGGTACGCACGTTCGATGTGGTAGCCACTGGAAGCCGAGCTGGAAAAATGGGGGGAGGAGAGGGCAAATGTGGGAAGGAAAATAGGACAGTAGGTAAATTGGGAGTATAGTGGTTGATCAAATTTTAACCATTTATTGAAACTATTAACATGCAAAACCTATCACATACAAAAATTAACAGAAATATTTCCCAGAAGATGTATAAGGACAAGGAATTGATCAACTTATTACCTAGCTCATAGGTTAATAAGAACAGCATGATGTAAGAAGGGCTGATAGAAATCAGCTTAAAAGTACCACACTACACACCATCAAAATATTAAAAACAAGTATATGTCAGGAAATGTGTATATATGATATTTTAGGGATTGGTCTACATCATTCTGGAGACCCTGTAACCTCTGATTTGGGAAATGATTACCATGAACATTAAAAGCTGAATGACTTAAAAAGATTTTACATTACTAAAATGTTTCCCCTAGATATTTCCAGGCACATGACATGAGCTAAAATTTGTGCTAAATCACTAAAGTATGTAATACAAAAACCAATCACAATCATGTGATATCCATAATGAAAGAAAAATAGTAAATGACAGGAACTGATCTAGAAATATCACACTACTGAAATGTAAACACAAAAATTGAAAATTAAAATGACTCCTTCAACCATAGCTTACTGAGCAGCAAAAATACTTTGATATTAAGGCACTTTCTAACACAATTTTTATGAATCAGAACTGACTAAGCCGTAACAACATTGAGCCTGGTTTTAAAACATTAAACCCCAGTATTGAACATAACTACAGAAGTTAGATTGTGCCAACAAGAGCAGTGTAAAAACAGCTAAATGAGAAAAATCAGTGTTCATGAACATTGCACTAGAACACATTCCAGGTTGGTAAGTTAATAAATAAGCACATTTAATAGACAGTTTGTGATAACACTGCTCCTATAGGCACAACCCCTATACCAAAGACATAATTTATAGGTG
>NW_026267503.1:97338-99892 GCF_000697945.3 Frankliniella occidentalis
GGGGGCTGCGGGGGGTGGAGGGGGCGTCGCGGAGCTGCGCGTCTGCCGCGGCCGCGCCGCTCCGCACCCGCAGCCGCTGCAGTGTGCACGAGCGGGGCCTGTGAGCGAGACCTCGGCCACCTCAGCTCAGCCGCCGGCATTGCAGCGCCGGCCCCCGGGACCACCAGGACGACGACGACACAGCACGCCGTCATAATCACACCGCCGCCATGGATCCAGAGGCCTTCCTGGACCTGGCCAACCAGGTCACCAAGCTAAAGATGTTCCCGTACTTCGACATCGCGCACAGCGTGCTGTGCGCGCTGCACGTCCGCGAAGACCTCGGGCCAGGTGAGGAGACGCCACCGGTGGCTTGGCGGGGGCCACGGGGAGGTGAGGGGCGGGGGGCGGCACGCAGCAGCCCGACGGACTGGGGACCAGCAGAGGCGGTTATTTCTAGCCCACGAGGGCGAGGCTTGGTGCCCGCCAGAGCTGCGGAGCCTGCGGCGGGCCGCCGGCGGGGAAGGTCCTGGGCCGGCCTCTGCCGCTCCACGTGCCCGCTCAGTGCGCGTGTCCGGTGCGTGGGCGGGCCGCCGGCGGGGTTGGTCCTGGGCCGGCCTCTGCCGCTCCATGTGCCTGCTCGGTGCGCCTGTCCGGTGCGTGGGCAGGTCGCCGCCGGGGAAGGTCCTGGGCCGGCCTCTGCCGCTCCATGTGCCTGCTCAGTGCGCGTGTCTGGTGCGTCCAGGGTGTTCCCCGGCGCCAGTTTGAAGTTTCGCGCCAAAACGCGCTCTCACCATTGGTCGGTGGCGCCGGGCCACGTGGTGGCTGCCGGCTGGAGGAGGGGCGTCTCAAGCGGGAGCTGGTCCAAGGTCGACCCACGCCTACGGCAAGGCCTTCTTGTAGTCGTTTATCTTAGAAGGGATGGTGGACCGTAGATACTTTGTGGTCTGAGGTAGGAGAAGGGAAGCAGCGCTAACGGCAGGTATTACTGAGTAGAACTGGTTTATTGAGTCTACATGTATTTAAAACTGTGTATAACACGTTAGCCACTACAGCTATTGGCGGTGTTACCAATAACGACACCTATGTTCGAGGCGTTCTGAATCCCCAGCCTCACACGCCGTGCTCTGGGCTCGCTGGGACACGTGTGGCACGACAAATTCCAAGTTCCGAGCAGGCAAAGGTGTTTCCTTAGGGGGGTGGGGGGAAGCGCGGCGCGGTGCTCTACGCGTGTCGTATTCCATCCATTATGGGCGAATGAGGACAGACAAAGAGAATTTCATCGACCAGTGGGATTCACACGCCTTCCCCTTTCTCCACCACCCCCCCTTTCTCCTCTCTTTTCCCCCCAAACACCCGCGCTGCCATTACTTTGTCCACGTGAAGGGTCATTGACGTTTACATGCGCCAGGGGCTGTCAGAGGGGCGGGAGTTGGAGGTCGAGCCGAGCGGGGGAATGGGGCGCGGAGTCTTTCATACTTCAAGGGCCTATTCATCCAAAAACTACCACCACCACCGCCACCACCACCACCTGAAAAGAATATGTTATGTTACCTGCTCGAGGTCTTGCGTCTCACTGCGTACCAGGCATAGAGACCAGGAGCGGGGACACTTTGGCTCAGGGGCTTCATTAGCGTGGCACTAGCTCAAATGCGGGGCGGAGCGAGGTGGGGAAGGGGGAGGCAGGGGGCCTTTTTGGTCCGAAGGAGGCGGTCCTGAGACGGCGCCCATGGGCGATGAAGTACTTATCTCCCCGCATCCTCCCGCGATTCCCACCGTCATGCACAGCAAGCAAAATGTTTCATCGGCAAGCGGCGTGCACTGTCAAAAAAGAACGTTATCTAAAGTGCGCGTACGTCTTTCATTAGAGCCACGGCGGCACTATGATATCGTGCTATCAAGTCGGTGGACAGGGTACGGCTCTTTTTGCAGCGTGGTACACTCGGTGGTCCACTCGGTGGTCCACTCGGTGGTACACTTGGCGGCGCCAGGTGCCCTTGGTGCAGTCATGCGTAGTGCCGGGGATTGGTCGGCTCGGTCCTTCCCTGAATGGCGACAGCCAATGACTGTCACTCTTTTCGCAGGCAGGAGGCCATAATTAACTTTTCCGGGTATTGCACCCGATGCAAGGTACTTTTGGGGGGGATGGCTGAGGAGGACGCTGCTGGGCCTCTTCCTCTTTTGTGGAGCACGCGAGATTTTGCACGATTGCGTCGTATTTCACGGTCGGATTTCGCGTGACCGCAAGATGTGCACGAGTCGCGGTTTCTTGACTGGTGCTCTTCAGTGAATTCTAAAAGACTTCGCAGCTTAATACGAGGTGTACTTAAAAGTTGCCGTCCTTACATGGGAAGGGGTAAGTAAGGGGCCGTGGGTGGGGCGGTGGGTAATGACTGTCCCAATCGGATTGACAGCTCTGGAGAAAGGGGGTGGGGGCCCCAGCCGAGGCCCTAGCCGAGGCCCCAGCTGTCGGTGGAAAGTTGGCTGCGTTCAGGGAAGTCTCCCCGTGGCGATGCGTCTCGTACGCGACCCACGCGCGCCGGGTGGCCCGGGGGAGATAGCAGCGTGGCGCCCG
>NW_026267503.1:99942-105703 GCF_000697945.3 Frankliniella occidentalis
GTGAGGCCAGATGTTAGGCTGGCCGACGGAGCCGCCCAGTGCCGACCCAATCACAGCGCAGCGTGCGGGGCCCCGAGTTGACGCCTCTCTCCCTTTGAGTCTCTCTAGACACAACCCCTATACCAAAGACATAATTTATAGGTGAAACCAGTATGGCCCATCACATTTTAATTCATTTCTATTCAATGTCAAGAAAATTTTGCAGTCTTAAGACTTTGTGCAGACTGGTACAATTTCTAATCATCAAAACATACCACAGAAATAAATATAATTTTTTTTCAGCATACCAAAATATGTACCTCAATACAACACTGCTTAAAAAGTGGAAAGTGCTGCATAGATTAACACTAAGAATGATATTAACTATAGGACTAGTATTGTAATAATCTAGAAATTGATCAACAGATCAACCATAGCTGCTACCATTGAATGACTCCTCAGGCTTGATAGATGAAAACTAGCGCAGAGCACCAAAACTTGATTGTAACTTGGTTCCTAAAATACGTATATCAGACAGCATAGAGATCTCAGACAATTGATACACTTACTTCATCTAGAATGCAATAGCCACGACACAAAAAAGGGAGAGGGAATGTTGAGACAGCACTTAATGCTGGAAAAAGTCAAAATGAGTAAGTACACAGAGAGGCAATTAAACCTCCATCCTTTTCACTTGTAACCAAATATGTTTAACAATATGGCCTCTAGAATATTGAGACTGAAGTGCTCAATGCTCATGCTGTAACATAGATACAGGCAAAAAAAAGCAAAGATACCTAAAAAACAAAAGTGCTTGAGTAGAAACAACAAGCAAATTGGAGAAATGGATTTACTTAATTTAGCCATATTAGTACATATATTGATGTACATTTAATAATAACAACAATAAATACAATAATGCTAAGATTATAGTGTAAAAAATCATTGACACATTGAGGCTAATTATTTAACACTTGGGCCACATTTATGCTGTCATTTCATTACAAAAACCCTGATGATCATAACATCACAACCAAAAGCTCTTTCAGTTAAAACAATTAGAATGACACAAGTTAGAGATAAATTGTATCACAGAAGAACACACTATTGGTCACCTAAGTAAAGACAAGTGTTTTCAATGGGTGACATTGATGACAACTGAGATATGCAGGTAAACTGCAGTCTTGAGCAAGGATACAAACTGGGTTTTGATAAGAGAGGTGCATTCAGACTTGTTTCACAAGAAAACTACAACAAAAAATTAGATATTTACAACTGCAAAGGGCAATTTGCTAAAAACAATAGTGTTTGGTAAGCAGTTAAACAGAGCATAGTTACAGATGAAATATATGATCCTAATCACATCTTTGGAAGGTAAAGTATCAGTAGGCAAAAACCTAGATAGATTATAATATTTAAGGTATAATATTGCACAAAGAAATAGTAATGATTCCTTAACCAAATCATAGAATATTTTTTTTGTTGGTACTGCTGAATTTCTCACAAAAGATTAAAGAGTAAGATTACAAAACAAGATTGATATTTGAAATTTTTGTGTATTGCACTAGTATATGAATGACTTGTATGTTGATTGCCATCCTGTAACAGTAGTCCATGCTGGAAACTGTCGCACTAGGTCCTTGAAGGGTTGTGACTGCTGGTGCGGGCCATGAACAAAGTGGCTGGTCAGTGCGATGTCAACTACAGCTTCATTCCAGCCCTCCGGCACCTTAAAGAACAAAAGCAGGGTTGTGGAATGCTGATCGAAAAGTCACTGGCAGAACAAGAAAAGACAAGGATAATTATAATAATACTAACTCGAAGATCCAGAGAGAAAACCCAGGCTTTTGGTTTGTCTGCGTAAGAGAAATACACAAAGTAAGTCTCTCGTCCTTTCCATTTAGGACCAGCAAGAGGAGGTTCCTCTAAAATGCTCCACCGAAGTAATTCAGCTTCCTTAACAGGTGATATCATCAGACCCATGTGGTCAGGGCCTGTTACATTAAAAGTTAATCTCTGGACGGACTGAGACAGTTTCTCACGGGATAAAATGTTAAATGTAGTGTTAATAGGCACACTGATTGGTGGAGCTTCCACCCAGTGAGTTTTCCTGAAAAACAAAATTAGATTAGATCAATAAGTCTGACTCAAATATTATGTGGATGAAAATTCTCAAACACTTACCAAATGAAAGATAGAATGGGTATGAAGTAAGGCATACCACAATATAAATACTTGTCACAGTCAGTGGTCACAGGTTGTATCCTATCCATCTCAGGTACAATGCCTCGCACAGTATGAGGACTATTAATGTCTAAATCCACAATCCAAAATCCAGTCTCTCGATTAATTAGGTCCCCTTTGATGTCATGGAATGATCTCTCCGCATGCTATCCATAGATTTAAGACGCATTATGTAATTACAAGAAGTGAAGGAGGCTAGTTTGACCAGGTAACTTATCTTACCAGAATAGCAAATCTCTGTTGAGCAAGGCTAGCGGGATCTCCAGAATAGGGAAAACCCAAGGGTGTAAAGATGAGTGCAAGAATAGATCCAACAAAAATACTAATCAAAAGAGTAAGTACTTGTTTTGGGTTTCGTACCAACAATATTATTGGAATCTGAAAGGAAAAAAATAATTTAAAATAAAATCCCAAAGGTTTACCAAAGAATAGAAAAAAATTGTAAAAATTACTTACAATATAACTAAACAATAAACAAAACATGACAGTGCACAGGACTGCAAGAATTAGTTCTCCATTGTTTGCTGCTCCTGTGCGGCCCATGATTGGAATAAAAAGTTGCACAGCATTCAATGTCATATATGCACACTGAACAAATGGCAGGAACATCATTGTGGCATGTAACAACAACCATTTCCAATCTAACAAAAAGAGAGGGAGCATTTAGTCTTCTTTAGCCATAACCGACAATTTTCTTATCAAAATGTACCAAATGAATATCATTTGTTTGAAAGAAACAAACCTCTCCAGTGCTGGAACACTTTGATACGAATAAGATTTCCTATGGTAGGGAAGATCACCCAGAACAACGGGATGAATCCAGACTGAACTCGGAAAAGGGTTGATAATAAGAGCATGATTGACCACACTAACTGGTAGCTGTCATAGTAGAGTTGGAATAATGTCCAAGGTGAAACAACAACCTACAATTCAAGAGAGTGGTTAAGAAAATACTTATATGAATTTATTGGAAGAAATGTAAAGCTGCAGAAGTGCTTACGTACCTTCCGTTGTTTTTGTGCTTTATACAACAGCAAGATCATGGGGAAAATCAAAGACGGCAGAACGTATAAGAAAATAATCCAAATTGGCCTGGCATACCAACTCATGGTACGACCCAATGCAGTCAAAGACAAAGCAAGAGCAACAGCCACAAAAAGAGACAGAAGCCAAGACTGTAGGGCAGTTCCAGCACAGGACAGTAATTGCTTCAAGTACTGCTTTTGTGACAAACCTAAAAAGTAAAATGTATTTTAACTTATTTAATCAGAGGTACAATGTTTTGTTTCAAAGAAATCAGAGACTTAGGTAATTAAACTACTAACCACGATTGATAGCCTCCTTCATGTTTGACATCATTGAATACATAGATAAAGCAAGTGTGATGACATTGAGAAAATCACCAGCATGAAGTGACCAAAACATAATGAAAGCGCCAAGGAAATCAAAGAAGACAATTCTCCCTTCCTTGTGCTTGCTAGTATTGCTGAGTTCTTCAGCAGAAAGGAGGCCTGATACAAGGGCTACCATGTTATCACCAGTTCTTTGTAATGATCCCAATGGTACATGAGCTGCATTGTCATTTTTAGTGTGATACACATAACCATTAAGATACCAAGCAAAATCCAATCCTGTATGACAAAATATGTGTAATAAATTCTCAGAGTGCGTCAGCTCAGACAAAATTTTAAGATAGCCAGAATTAAGAACTTTTCCTTACCAGGTACCCCTCCAAAATCTCTGAAAATTCTGTAATCTGTATCACCAGGAATGAAACCACTTTGAAAAATTTCTTGTGCAAGTGATGAGGCAAATGGATACCCAACATTTTCAGAATATATCTGTATAAAAAGAAATATGCAAATAGAATATTTAAAAGTTAAAACACAGAAAAAAATACTGTTTTTCTGCTATATGCTAACATATTTACCCTCATCAACCAGGGATGATTTGGCCCAGATTGGAACATGACTTCTCGTCCTCCAGCTCCACAGGATTCTAGATTTACAACCGCACGGATCTCTTTAGCCCATTTATGTTTTGTTATAAATCCATGGGATGCCTTAGAAAATTGCAAACAGCAAGATTAATAGTGAGGAAAAAGAGTATTGCATGCCTCAAATTATCTGGCTATTCACCTGCATAAAATTTTCCTCAGCTCCATTGAACAGCAAGACAAGATTGTGTACCAGTGGTTTATCAGCTTGAGACAAAAGTCTCAATATTTCTAACATAAGAACACAACTGGCACCATCATCACTTCCACCTAAAACAAGAAAGAAGAAACATTAAATTAGAAAATTATTTATGAGTAGTTCAGTAACTCAATGGAAACAAAATGTGTTTTTGACTGAGCATACCAGGACTATCACTGACGGTATCAAAATGACAATTCATGAGAATGCTATGGTCTGACCCTTTCAGGGAACCAATTTTCACAATGACATTCTGAACATCATGATAAACATGAGTCATTCCATCAAGAAAAGTAAGTGGAAAAGAACCACTAATTTTTTGAAAGTCAACCTCTATTTTGTGAATAGGTTTTGCTGACTGCATTGTTAAACTGATTGCATTCTTAAGAAAATTCACAGCCAAAACCTCATTTTCGTAACTGCCAGTGACTCGTGGGCCGATGTTAGTTAAGTTGACAAGTGTGTTCTTTGCCCTTTCAGCAATAAATCTTCCTGGATTGTTAGCTTCATCCTCAACCATTAGAGGAGTTGGAAGCTGCTTCTCGACATAAACAATTATTCCAAATACCACTGCCAAGCCAACCAAGAAACATATCAGATGGAACGTTGGTGTGGGCAAACCAAATTTTTGACGCCCTTTGTCATCTCCACGATGACTGGGGAGGAATTCAGGGGCATCTTTAGGTTTTCCTCGGTGTCTCACACCACGGCGGTCCTGCAATAATAAAAATAATTTAAACCTTCTAACAAAACTTTCATTGACAACAAAAGCTTCTAACCAATTAAAATGATCTTACGACAAGACATTTATTTTTACTTCTGACCACTACTGACTTTGAAAGGTAGCAGAAACCTAAATGCAAAATGTAGGCAAGACCGCTTAAGCTCAAAAATCTAAATTAGTCCTTAAGTCCATCCTTATTTTAAGGTTATGGCATTTATTTATCGAGACGTCCAAAACCGGTTGTCATGCTGACAAAGCATGAAATAAACTGCAGGAGCAAAAAACTGTTCGTCGCGCGAGGAAAGAAGGATGTGTCAGGTACATTACCGATCGCGGAGGACTCGGAGACATCTCTGACGACGGTCTCTGGGCGGCTCCGCCAAGTCTTCGCGGCTCGCTGGCCGGGAGGCGTGCGAGGCGTGTCCTTCTCTAAGTACCCATGTGGCCGGTGCTTGACCGTGCGCTCGCCTCTTTGGGTCTTATCTTTAAGTCGCCCCCCGCTGCGCCTCCCTCCTGAATGCCCTGTCTCTCTGCCGGCCCCTCCCCCTTCACCGCCCGCTCCTGCATCGCCCCCCCCGCATCGAGAATTAGTTCTCCATTGTTTGCTGCTCCTGTGCGG
>NW_026267503.1:110377-114036 GCF_000697945.3 Frankliniella occidentalis
CCCACCCCTCCTCCCCCGGAACACATATAATGCGGCTGTGGGGGCACTATGTGATTGAGCCGAAGCGTTATCGCGTTATCGCCCTATAGCACCGCTTAATTGGCGCGGACAAGCGTTCGGCAGAGACGCGTCCTCAAGCGTCAAGCGGCGAGCGCCGAACATGGTTTTTCTTGTTTATTTACATTCATTTGCAGAGCACTTTCTGCTGGGTGAAGGGGTCTAAATGAATATAGCGGCTTCGCTCGATCAATGCGGTTGAATAGCGATCGACACATGGGGCATTAGGGCCGCTGGCCGCCCGCCGCGGTGGCGGTAGGGGAGGGCAGCCAGGGGAAAGGGGGCGGGTGAGGTAGACGAAGACCTCTCGAGGACGGCGAGCGGCAGATACCACGTTAAGTCACTTTTCCCATTTTAATTCACGTTTTCGTTCCCGAACTATCCACACGCACCCACACTCCTAAGTTTCTACGCAGCGCCTAGTGTGTTGTCTGCCTGTTCACGTAATGGTCGTAACCGTTGCGGCGAGTTCAAGAATGTCACCGGCGTCAGCCGGGAAGCAGTGCTCTTGCTGTTCTTCTTTGCCTGAAGCGGTCATAGCTTTTTGGAACACATGTGCAAAGCTCGGCAAAGGCCGCCCCCCCCCCCTCCCGGCCCCGCACCGTCTCTCTTAGCGAACGAGCCTTCTTCTAAATTTAATTCTGAGAGTACGGCTGTTGCCGGTGTGGCGGTGGTGGCCGCAGCGCCACCTGCTCCCGCTCCCGCTGCTCTCGCTACTCCCGCTGCTCCCGCCGCTCCCGCTACATTCTACTAGGCGGGTCGCGGCGAACGCGGCGCACACAACAAAAGAGGGGGTGCGAGGGGGTTGGGATTGGGAATCCGCTTATCCGGTTCAAGCCCACGCAATCGGGAGATATCATGGAGAGGGAAGAGGGAAAAGACTGTATTAAAAGTACCTATCCGGGCAGAAACACTCATCGTATCCATGGGGAAACTTCATCCAACGACCGGGTACGCGGGTACCGGACAGTGTGCCCCACCGAGGGTAGGGGGAGGGGTTGATGTCGCACATAAGGGAGGCGCCGTGATGAGGTGTCTGCTCCCGCCGCAAAGCCATACAAGGGGAGCCCCGACGCCCCGACGACACCCCTTCCCCGCGGGGATAACTGTGAGCGGTGCGCTTACCCACGGCCCCCCGACCCGGCGGTAGAACAATGCCGAGCCGAAGCCCTTCCTTCCCGGTTTCCTTGTGGTATAAGGGATCGTCCGGAAAGTACTTCCGTTTTTCTTAGATTTATTCGGCAAAATAGAGAAGCTCAGCGCCTGTGAGAGTCGGGGTAGGCCACCCCGCAGTGTACCCGTGTATTGCGGGTGATATGTTGCCTACCCCTCAGGCGCTACGAGAGCTTGCGCTGAATTGAAAGGCTACAGCTGTAAGGCAGAGGGAAACAGCGACTACTTATGTAAAATATAAATGTGACCTTATTTGACGTAAAACCATTTGAAAACTTAACTTACCTGGCTGAACTCGTTCTTTCCTCCTGCAGGGGCGCACGCCTTCTCCAGGAAGCACCCCCTGTCGTGCTGGCTGTCCACCATGCTCGTCATCTTCGCTGGCGGCATGCTCTGCAACGGCCTCCTCGGCGAGCCCATCCTGGCCCCGCTGAAGAACACACCTCAGCTCGCCGTGGCCACCATCGTATGGTACCTCGTCTTCTACACGCCCTTCGACATCGGCTACAAGGCGGCCAAGTTCCTCCCCGTCAAGATCGTGTGTTCGGGCATGAAGGAGGTCTACAGGTGGGTGCACGGTGCACAGGGACATTATTTCTGAATCAGTTCCGCGTAGCTTGGCAGGTTTGACTTACGTCGCTGGGCGGACCTACAGGGCCAACCTAGCTGCACGCGTTCATGCGGTACATTCTATACGAATTAATTTCCGAACTAGTATTCGATTATTTTATTTTGAAATGAATGGTCGGAGCGGGAGATAACGAAGCGACGTGTCTTGTGCCAGGTGTAAAAAGGTGTACGACGGTGTGACCCACGCGGCCAAGCTGTACCCCAACGCCTACCTCATCATGATCCTCATCGGCACGCTCAAGGGCAACGGCGCCGGCTTCACCAAGCTCCTCGAGAGACTGATCAGAGGCGTCTGGACGCCCACGGCCATGGAGTTCATGCAGCCCAGCTTGTGAGTATATAGATGTAGAGAGCCGTCGGACTTTTTTTTTTTTTTTTTTTTTTTTTTTTGTCCACTGATGAAAAAATGTCACTGATGAAACTCATTTCGCTCGTCATCAGCCCCACCAAAGCCTGCATAGTGGCCTCCATCATCTTTGTCCTGGACAAGAAGACTGATCTCATCTCTGCGCCGCACGCCCTCGTGTACTTTGGCATCGTCATCTTCTTCGTCTACTTCAAGGTAAGCGAGCTGCGCGCTCATCGGCTCGCAGGGGCGGGGGTAGGCCTTCCCGCCTAGTCCCTCCCGCGGGCCGCGGGGTCCCTCGGACGGACGGGAGAGAGAGAATCAGAAAACCAACGGGCCCAATTCTGTTGCAGCTCTCGTCCATCCTGCTGGGCATCCACGACCCCTTCGTGCCGTTCGAGAACCTCTTCTGCGCGCTCTTCATGGGCGGCATCTGGGACTCCCTGGCCAAGGTCCTCGGCCGCGGCCCCAGCAAGGACGAGAACAAGGACCCCAAGAAGACAAACTAGGAGAGCGGAGCACCGCGGCCCCGCCACCAGCACTGCCAGGTGAGTGCCACTCTGCCACTCTAGGATCAACGGCAATCCTAAAAAATAACTCCACGTGCGACTTAAACACTAACAGTATCCTTGTTACTTTCAGGAAGAAGGGCCTGACGACTGACAACGAATGTAGCTGTGAAGAGCAAAACACAGATTTGAGGCTAATCTAGTCATACAACTGCTAGGAGGTTGGAGGTAGTACTAAAATTTTTACCATGGTACTCAAAGAAAATATTTAAATTTTATTCAATCTCGTAATTGGTGCAGATGGCCACAAGAAAATAATTGCAAAAAAGTAAAATTTGCTGACTGGTTTTAACATTTTTGACAAAGCACCAATTGCTGTGAAGTATACTGATTGTAGTCTTGACTCGGAAGACACACTTTTCTAATCAATGTGAAAAAATATATTATTAATAATATTAATAGACGTAGGTCACATACATCCATAGATCTGCCAAAGATTTTTTTTTACTGTGAGATTGAGGGGTTGGCATGGCATTTTCAGATGCCTATATTAAGTTATTTATATTTTAAGTAAGTTTGTGAAACTTACCATTAGGTCATCACTCAGTGGTTTACAAACTCAGTGGGTGCAGTTTGAAATAATTTGTGTGATTGCCTAAAGGAAGTGTGATTTTCATTAATGTAATTTGTACAAAGGCACAATACAACTGGATTTGGAAAAAAAAGTTTTTGTTCCTTGTGTAATGAATGAAAGGAATGGGACAAACGGATATAAAGAGAAAAAAAAATGTAATTTTCAGTTTTAAAATAATGATGCATTGATCAAACTGTACACTATACACAATAACTATAAGATACAACTATACAGTATTCGGGAAACATCTGGAGGGTCCCCTGTCTAGAGGGTCCCCCCTGAATATTTTATTATTTTTTATTATTTTAAT
>NW_026267503.1:114179-115916 GCF_000697945.3 Frankliniella occidentalis
GCCTAAGATGGCGGCGGGCTACTCTGGCCACTCAGGCCCCCTTTCCACCAACACCCCGGGGCGAAAAATAAAAATATTTCATGTTGAACTTTTGGAGTATATTTTCACAGTATGCTGTGTAGAAACACTCGGGAATTCAAACAGTATTAATATCTTAGTGAAAATAATTATGTTCAAGTGTCAGCAGGCACGAAAAGTTAGCGTGTTTGGGTTTTCAGGGTGGTACGCCCTCCAGCGTCCCTCTGGTTCCGCCCCGCAAAATCGGGCACCGGATGTCCCTATCTGTTTGAAGATCTCAACTGGTTGTCTCTGGCCGTCACGGCCCCAAAAGAAAAAGGACCCCCCTCTCCTCGCTCTCCTCCCACTTCACACCCTCTTAGCCTGACCCAATCCTTCAGCAGCAGCAGCCCCACTGCTCCTGCACATCGTACTGCAGTGCAGTGCAGACTGAGCCTGAAAGCACACCTCATCAGCTGTTTCATCCCCCACCCCCCTCCTAGAGTGGACGGGACTGACGAGAAGCAGGCCGCGACGTCCAGGACCTCGCAATATTTCGTGAAACACCTCGGTTTGATGTATAAAGTTCTGATGCATCACATAGAATCCCGTAATGTCTGGTTGACAGAACCGCCGACCTGCTGCCGCTCGCTTCAAAGTGGTCGCGAAATCGATAATGGTTTCCCATCCCGTAGTTGGGAGAACCCGGAGCACTTCTGGAGCTGCAGACCAGATCATCCCACCCGAGGGGCAAAGGGGCACCCGCAAAGGGGCGTCTCGAAGGGCGGGCACTTTCAGCAAAAGTAGTCCGATGGGGATGGGTGGGCAACAGAGATGTTCCGCTGAAAAATAGCTGGTAGAACCTTTTCTTCCCCCGCTATCGGCCTAGTGGCGTCTTCGCGCCATTTCTTACACCATTTGTACGACATTTCGCCTGAGAAAGTAGTCAACAGAACAGCATTCGCCCGTCCCATATCACCTATCTTGGTTGCCGGGTCTGCCGGTGCCTGCCAGGTGGCTGATTAACCCCGCCCATTTCTGTACTTGGACTGTGCCGCACGCACGAGTGCGGGCGGGCTTGCCTATCGCCCCTGTCCACGGCGCCTTACGGGCCGGGCGAGTAGGCAACCCGCCCGTACTCGTGCGTGCGGTACAGTCTAACTACGGAAGTGCGCGGGGTTAATCAGCCATACCTGATATTATATTGGCCCTATCTTACGTGTAGACAGTTCGGTCCCACGTTTTTGATTTCGTGTCCTTGACTTTTTTACACCTTTGCTATCGCGCTTAAAATCGTTCGCCAGCTTCCGGCGCCAGTAGAGTTTTGTTTGTTTGCGTGACCACAGCAGTCGCTTCGCTCACGGGCAACGCAACCGGGTCGGTCTCGATAATTCGATCCGCAATAACTGCGGCAACGGGGAACATGAAAGGTCTACTGTATAACTGTAGGGATGCGTGCAGCGCGTTTCGTGTTTATTAGTAGCGAATCTTGTTGTCCCCTACCAAAAGCGAATCATGGGGAAATGTACGTACTTGGCGGCCAACGATCACTTTCTTACTGTAACGCATGTACGTCGTGCTGTCCGGGGCCATAACGCGCCGTGGTCAGAGACGATCACCCGTACCCAACCCGAAAGCCACTTCATGGCCACCAGTCACCTCTTCCCTGGAGTGCTACGTCGTCTCAGTCTGAGATCCCTGGCATGGGGCAGGTAGAGGGAAGCCCCTTTCACCCCCCCC
>NW_026267503.1:116506-117302 GCF_000697945.3 Frankliniella occidentalis
GCCCTCCCTCTCCTGGGTTCACCAGCTGGTACGTCAACAAACTCCTGCCGGCATTTTCAGGGGTCCCTAGACTCACTCAAAAACGCTTTCTTGCACGAAGCAACAACTCACCATAACTTTCACCATGATGTAGACGACGACTATGTCTTGTTATTTTACGACTGACACCCCTCACGACTAGTATCGTCGGGGCGGGCCACTCGGGAATTATGTGTCTGTGACGTGAGGTGAGTGCGAGCAGAGCGGCGTGATGACAACGAGCTACAGGAGTTCGCCTGGAGCCGCAGCGGTCCACAAAGGTCCCGAGGCTGGATGCGACTGGCGCGGCACGGCGACGCGCCCCCATCACAGAGCCATACGTGCCCCGTAGAGTACGTGCCCAAGTGCCCGGGAGCGGCACCGCGCGCAGCAGAGCCAGCGCAGCGCCACGAGCGCCACATCCCGCGGTGTCGGCACGCGACGGACACCTCGTGTTCCACCACTATCTGGTGTTCCACCTGCCAATATCCTGGCCCGTCACGGCATGGCTCCGGCATGCAGGACACACGTTGTCGGCGTTTTTCTCCTGATCGCCGCTACCAACCTCCTCCCCGGACTGGAGGCCCTCGACGTGGCGGTCGCGGTGCCGCTACCATACCGTCCGGGGAGGCTGCCGGGAGGACGCCGTCGTCAACTGGACGGCCGTAGCCGTAACTGCTTTACGGACAGAGAGGGAGATACGCGGGTCGAGGCGCGCGCCGAGCCGGCAGGACCCCATGTGGACGCGGCGCGGCGACGGGACGGCGCAGGCCGTGAG
>NW_026267503.1:123171-130133 GCF_000697945.3 Frankliniella occidentalis
CGCAAACTTACAAGTGCTTAACACATCCAAAAGTTTGACAAAAATGCTACTGCGCTTCTTTTGGGTTCATCAAGTGCGGGGCAGTAGTTGTTTGTACTAAAAGTGATTCGCCTTGCAATGAACATCTGGACACTTCGCTTGCTGTATCCAAAGGGAACGCATTAACATTTTTGTTTGACATTTTGATCTCTTACCCACTTGAAAGTCGACGACATTTCCACACTTCAGAAAACCCTCTACTGAATAGAAGACAGTAACATATAATTCTAATAGCCTGATGTAAACTATACAGATCGCAACTAGCAAAGTAACACTTCTCCTAAGAGCAAGAGCCCTATAGCACATTAGGAACCAATATGAAAAATTCCTAGGCCACTCTGACCTTTAAAACTAGTTGTAAACAATATTTTAATATTTTATTAATATTTTCATGTTAAAAACTATTTTTTTAATAAGAACTATAAAAAACAGTAAAAAATTCAGGGGGGACCCTCTAGACAGGGGACCCTCCAGGACCTACCCCAGTATTCAAACAATTACACAAAGTAGCAATTGAAGCATGGTAAGCCTATATGAATGATAACAAACAAAGTTGTCTAAATCATAACAGTATACAAATTTTCTTACTCATTTTAAAAAGCAGACCCTCACAATTTCTCTATAAAACTGTCTTTACCCTTTGAGGGTTGAATTTCTTTTTCCATTTGGCTAAAAGGAAATTGTATGTGCCCATTTTCCCTCAGGCCCTGATGTATTTTAATTACAGTCCTCTAACAAGGAAATGACTTGCATGGGGCAAGAAAACAAGCACTGAAACATACAGACAAAGAGAGAAGTATTTTTTTTCTCTTACTATTGCACTCATTCAGCTTCACAAACACTCATCCTAAATTCTCACTGTTTCCAATGATTCTCAAGATTATCACAGATCTTTTATTAATAACAAAGAATAATAATTTATCATTATTTTAGATATCAACTTTCTCTTGGAAGAAAAATGATATACTTTAAATCTAACTTTTCTTATCACCGTTGCCATGAGCAGTACCATCAAAAGCTTTGAAAATCACATACAAGTCAATTTACTAAAGTTGGACTAGCTACTACTGTCACAAATTAAGAGCCTATCTTAAATTTTAACATAAGTAGGTAAATAGTCCTTGAATGTCTAATCTTCTGACGTAGAAGATGTCTACAAAACAATGATGTATGTACTTCCAAACAAAAATTATTTGCTGACCAAAGAAAATTTTAAAATCCCAAAACAGCTACAACGAACGCAAGTGAATCATCCACTTGTGTAGAAAAGACTACACAAAGCTGATAAGGCTCCATGATAGTACAGCAAAAAAATCTTGCCTAGTCTACTTCATAGGTGAACTGAGAGCTTCCCTAGGTTCAAAAAAAAAATTGAAATTAATAAAATAAGATATTTTAGCATGATGTCCAATGATCTAGAAATTATTGTGACTGAGTTGGTCTTTATGGTTTCCTTGACACAATGTAGAAGAAACTATTAAACACATTCATACAGAAGTTATACAGTGAGACAGCAAGCCATAACTTTTGTTATGCGTTAGTTATAAGAGTAACTATCACCTAAAAAGGGGAAAACAAACGAGAAATCTAAAATTACATTATGGTCCCTCAGATATGATGCTAAATGACAGACAAAACAAAAACCCGAACAAATCCTCATTTGTTTTTTCTTTATGAAAAAAAGCCCATGGTCATTTTCAGTCATTGAAGTGCACAATAAAATGAACATCTAAAATTCACCTCACTACAAAGGGGTTGTTGCAAAGAACTATAAATTTATGAAAAGTCAACAAAATGCACGGACTTCAAGAGGGACCCGGCGTTGTCATCGCCTGATCTGTATACAAAATGCAAAACTTTCAGCCAGGAAGCAGCCAAAAAGCGAGGCATCGCCCTTTTAGGAACCACTTGAATCCGCTCCTGATCATCAATGTGTAACAGTTAAGCAAGAGGTGGGAAGGTTTCCAGGTGACAGATTCATAAAAATAGCATGCCTCTTCCATTTCAACATACTGCATTTCTTTTTGGCACGGAAAGTAACATTACTTTCAGTAGTTGTAATGTACATTGCCTGTGAGGAAACTAAGGGACCATGTTGACCAGTCTTTCTTTGGAATAAATTAGCCAAATAAACTGAAGAGTTCAGACTATGCAGTGAGAGAGAAGATGAAAAGAAAGAAAAACAAAAATCATTATAGGTGGAAAGAAAGTAAGAAAAGAAACAACCATATAAATAATAATAAATATTCTCCATGATATGAATATTTTTGGTTTCATAATGTTTGTTAGATGTTTGCCCAAACATCAAAAAGAAAAGAGCCCCCACAGTATGCATTAACAGTTAAATCTCAAAGGCATAAACCAAACAAAGAAAACATTGGCGCTGAAAATCAAAATAAAATCAATCAGGTGTGACCCACAACTGGAAATGTGTGAGAAATAGTAAGGAATGTTCAAACAATATCCTTCAATTTCTTTCAACCAAAATTGTTCATCCACTATAAATATACTATCTATATTCCATTCTGACAAGAACAGTACTAGAAAGTAGACACCTGTTTTCATGATCTGTTAAGCCATCAAAATTATTATTTTAGGGATGCAGAAATTTACGGTAATAGTATGGTGCATTCAAAATTCAGGTTTACATCAACTTGCAATTCCAGATCATAATAGACTCAATAAACTAAACTTCCAGAAAAAAAAATCTATTTCATAAATCAAATGATACTGGTTAGAAATGATGATGCTTGTTGCACCAACATGCCAGCATGCAGGAGTGGTAACATTTAGGTGCTCAGAAAAAGCAACTTGTATAAACCAGTGCTTCTCCAAAACAATGATCACAGATGTGTTGGGGGAATCCCAGAGTTGATCCTGACCTTGTCTAAATGACTCCAGGCTGCTCTGGAATGAGGGAAGCAAAGAAGCTAGTAAAAAAGGTCCATGTTAAGGCCAAGAGAGAAGGTCTATCTGGCACAGGGGGAGCTGCAGGAGGCACAGTGGGTACAGCTCCATCTGGATTATTTTGAGGGACTTCCTCATTTCCACCAGCACCATCTGTTGACACAGAAAACAGACGAAGCAATCTTAAAATCAGTTGTAAAGTATCAAAAATTTAAGTAGAGCTTGAAGGAGAAGGGCTGACCTGCAGGTTGATGATTGTTATTGTTGTCGTTATTTCCATTGATTGCGGCGGCAGCAGCATCAACTCTCGCTGGGTCGTTGTTGTTCTCTGCTACTTGAACAAAATCATCAAGAGGTCTGAAGAAACCAATGTTGTACCTGTCACAATACCAAGACAAAAACAATTTAGTAAAACTTTTTCAGTGTTGAAGGCCAAACTGACTACAGCAGGATTTCACAACTTACAGGTACATAAGAAGACCAAGGCAAAAAACAACCAGAAAACGCATAGGAGTGGTGTAAAAATAAACAAAAGCAAAAAATGCTGCTGCACGGCTAGTCATGTAGAACAAGTCTAACCAGTCTCTGCCAGCATTCTCTTCCTCATCACCCTCCTCAGCACCAGCTGGACGCTCTGCAACACCTGGAGACAATAATTAACAATTAGTCAAATATAACTTTATGAATACAAAGATACTTGCATATCTACATCAATTCAATAAAAATGCTTTACCAGCTTGGCCTTGGGCAGCACCAGGCTGATCAAAATTAGGTTGAGGTCCTCGTACAGACACATTGGGTGGCACTTGCCATTGGAATGGGTTTCCAGATCCTTGTGACATCCTGCAAATATGGGCAGAGGACATCAGCTTACATTTAACAAAATTTGAAAAAGATAAACAAAATTAATTGTGAAATCTGTAGAAACTTACATGTGCATATATTGTGCCATATACTGAGCGTATGCCTGGTGCATCCAGGCTGCATACTGAGCCTGAGTCCATGGAATCACCTGAGGAGGGGCAGCATATGGTGGAATTTGGGGAAATTGAGCGAATGCGGGTATTTGGGGTGCAGGGTAAAATGGGGGCATTGCCTGTGGAGGGACCGCCTGAGTAGGAGCTGCACCGGGCAGGGGTGTTGTTGCAGCAGCTGCAGTAGCACTTGTGCTAGTACTACTAGCTGAACTACTGGCTCCAGCAGCACCATTGCTACTGTTTGAGCTTGAAGTGGGGCTCACACTGCCACGGCCACTGCTGGTGCTTGGCCCTGGGACATTCCGTCTTCGTAGATTGCTTTCGGATGATGATCCCGTGGGTTCTAAGAAATTCAAAAAAACGGACCAATAGAACTACATAAAATCTCTACAGCAAAAGCATATTGTCTTACATACTTCATAAATATAAACAAACCTGTTTTTTTTGGAGGGACCATTGAGTTTCTGGCACATACTAGATGTACAGTATGTTGGTCTTGACCTTCTTCATATGTTCTAAGCACCTCTTGAAGTGTGCATGAGTCATTGAGTAAATGACCAGAGTAAATCAGTTTCTGCTCATCTGTGCTCTGTAAAAATGTTATAATTGTTTAAAAAATTGAATAAGAAAATGAAAAAAACATTGACAGACAATACTTCCATGACAGAGCAACTTACTGGTTTACTTGGGTACACCTCAGAGAGATAGCCTTTGAGGCGTTTGATAGTCCAGCTAAGTTCACACTGGATGGTTTGGTCCTCAATCTGCTGGTTGGGAGCTTTGACGATCAGCGTGACTGGCATGTTTAGTGAGCTCATCACCCTAGCGCTGCAGATAAAAAGGAAATACAGACTGATGAGCCGAGTGGTAATATTTCAACAATCATCACAGCAGAACGAACAAAATTAGCATAAATTCTGAAGAGAAAGTGAAATAGACAGATAAGGAGGTGGGACAATCAAAACAAAATTAGATGACATATCGTACCAAAGTCAAAAACAAAAATGAAACAAGAGTGGGGTGTAAAAATTAATGGCTTAGATCGTGGTTGCCTGATGAGGCAGCTGTAATACTTCATGTAGAATTAAATGAAGTAGCTCACAAAATATAACACTTGCATCAGAAAGTAGATGTGACTGTTATCAGTGTACTCATCTAAGCCTAAAAAAGTTGAGGAGAGAGTGGGGTTCCATTCCAAACCTCAATAAGATAATGGTTAACTTACCAAAACCTCAGGCAGCCACGAACACGATTTTAATTTTAACGAAATAGCAGATAGACAATAACCTACTTTCATATGAAAGTGGGATATCAGCGAATGTTTTTATTTTGAGACTGAGGTGCTGTCTGCTGCAAAACTTTCACAAGAGCACAAAGTCACTTTTGCCCCAATGATCGCGAAGAAATATCGAACGAATATTTCTTTTGATAAATACTACAACACAAATGCGCATCAAAACATCCATTAAAATGTTTCAGACATATTGGTGACCCAGCGAGACAAAATTTCTATCAAATACTAAAGGACTGAAGAGCTGTATTGAAAAAGATATTTGGCTTGCTGTGATTGGTTGGAATTATTAGACCACCTCCCTTCACTTTCAGTTGAGTGAAAAGACGACCAGTTTTGGACCACACTGAACGAACACCTTCCCAATAAATGTAGGTAGCTTGACTGGACTAAAATTGTCAACTCTGGAACATAAATATAAAGTTTGATAAAAAATAGAGAACACCGTATTTTGCGAATGTTTATGCTGTTACTCTGTCACCATGACCTATGGGACTTGCACCAAAGTTTGGAACGCACTTTACCGTGCATCCGACCCGACGATGTGAGTTTGAAAGTGGACTCTACTTGACGTGTTGTAGTCGAGCACTTGTCACTTGAACGTAATGACAAATACTTTTAACTTTTTAATTCGAGTGGTTTGTTAAAATGGTGTTGTCATACGGCAAGAGTATGATAAGTAACTACGCGCGTATACTTACTTCTCTGACGAGGTTATGTACTTAACCTCAGATAAAACCTTTCTGCTAATGTTTATGTAAATTAAACAACATGTTGTGCTTATGACACTTGCTTAAAACTCATCGGACAACCAATTATTTACTATATTAACATGAGCTGTAGGAATGTTTATAAATTCTAAAATTTCATCACTTCCAATATTCAATTGCATTCATTCTGCTGGTGAATTAATTTGCTATGATGATGGAGAATAATAACAAAGAGTCTTTTAAACTCCTTTCCATTGCTGGAAGTGGTAGTGATTCAGAATCTGAAGTTCCCGAATTTGTACTTACTCCAAAGAAGAAACGACTTAAAAGGTAAGCTTATTGTAGCTGCTTGAGTTGAAATCAATTTAAATGTAGTTTTGTCGGCAACGCACAAGTGCAGTATGCTACATAACTTTTTGGACCTCTTCTTGCAGGCGAGTGCGAACTAACCACACAGCACTGAGGGCACAGGACTCAACATCTAAATTTACATGTAGAACACGTAATGTGTCCCTGATTTTAGCAGCAGTTTTTCTATTTTGCTGGTTAGTAACCCTGTCGTGGTTAACTGTGCTCCTGCATGGTAATATACAACAACTGGACGAGATGGTACAAAGGGGTAAGTTTATTCATCAAAAACAACGCTCTCACGTCTCTGATTGTCTTTTGTGTCCTTGTGCTAAACCAAACTCTGCTTGTAAGTTTTAGATTTTTTTTTTCGGACTGGACAATTATTGCGTTGGTACTACCTTCCTTGTGCGCAGAATTGGTGCTCGCTCGTTTTTCTCCTTCCCCGTTCCCGTTTTTTTTTTTAGCGCTCGTGACGGATGATTGCTGTTGGAAGTTCGCGGTCGGCACCCCCCTCCCCTCGCCCTCCCCGATTGGGATCCCACTGGCATGCGCCTTATTTTGTTTACATTATTTATTTTTTTCCTAACCAAACGTGAGACAACACGGGGGCTTAGTTGCCTCGCGCGGTGCTGAGAGAAATTCAAACCATTTCAAACGCGGCAGTCTCGTCACCGACGGGGGGTTGGG
>NW_026267503.1:132263-140575 GCF_000697945.3 Frankliniella occidentalis
CCCCCCCCTCCGCGTCTTCGATCAATGCGCCACATCCCCGCGCGCCCTGCCCGGGCCCCCGTTGTGAGGGCCGCCTCTCTGCCCTCCGTGCTCCCCGGGGCCCTCCTAGACGTGCTCACTAGAGCCACCGCGCGGCTTTCTATGGAGGCCCCGGACGAGCCCGCGCCCCACAGTCACTTCCCCGCCGCGCGGTGGGGTTGTGCAGGGCGTTGCTGCAGACTCGGGCCTGGCGGGGTATGAAAGGGGGAGGGGTGGGGGAGCAGTAGGGCCGAAACAATCAGCACGAGGGCTTATCGTTATTGCTGAGTGCGGGCGGACTAGCTTGTAAACGGGGAGCAGGGCCCGTCCGGTCCCTCTTTCTATTTCTTTTATTTTCTCCGGTCGCCGCATATGATGTATGGGGCAGGGGTGGGCAGCAGGTCTTCGGAGAGGTGCGGCGAGCGGCCAAGCAAGCACGTGGCAGGAATTGATAAAATATTAAGACTAACACCTCGCGCCCCGGCGGGTCCTGGCGGGTCCTAGCGGGCCCTAGCGGGTCCTTGGCGCCCTTGCGCGCGCGTTATATTCACCGCGGCAATATTTCTAACGGCGGTGACAGCGGGGCGAGCCTGTGCTTGGGGTGGGGGCTGCGTGTGGGTGGTGTTGCTGGCCGCCCCGCCCCGCGCTGCCCGGAGCCGTAGCCGAGGCCCAGTCAGTCAGCGCCCAGCCTTGAACGCGCACGGTCCGCGTCGCCGTTCGTATCGCGTATCGTTTACTGTGGCGGTTGCTCAGGGCATGGCTCTGACGCCGCTCGCGCCGTCTAGAGACCGCCGCACGGCGTCCTGAGGTACCTGGGGGTGCCCGCGGGAGGTGCCCGGCCTGCACCACGAGGGGCGCGACGCCGTGGTCCTTCTTGGCCGCGTCGCCCTGAAGCCCCCCGTTGTAGCCGCGCGCTGGACCAACGTCTTGGGGAGCTAGGGGTGGAGGACGGTGGTCGGGGACGGTCCTCGAGGACTCGCGCGTGTCCTCGGCGGCGTACTCGCGAGCCGCCAGCGGCCGCCAGCCTCCCTCGGCAGCGCGGCCTGCCAGAGAACCGCCCCCGCGCTGTGTTGCGGGAGCGGCAATGGGGCGGGGTGTTGATCAGAAGGCGGGGTGGTGAACGAAAACGCGTCAAGCATGGTGCGTCAGCCACAGCTGCTGCCGAAGGGGTCGGCTTGAGGACGAGGCGAATTCATGAGGATGTGTAGTTAGGGACTCCGAGCAAGTCGGAGTCCGACGAAGTGCGACCTGCGAGTTCGCTTATTCACATTCACATTTGTGTTTTGAAAGAAGAATTTAGCTGCGTGCTCAATATTGCCGATTATTTTTATTACTGCTTTATTTCGTTTTGCCCGATTATTTTAATTTTGTATGTACGCGCTAGTCGTAACCGCGTAGGTCGAAAAATATATAATGGACACGCGCCTAGACGCCATCGGGGACACCAAGAAGGGAACGACCATAACCTCTCGTGTGACACTAGTGGGATCTTACGGTATCGCATAGTCCAAAGCCGCAGAGCCATTTCAATCGTCGTTCATAATTCCGACGTCCCTATTAACCAGTTCCCTCCAGATGGAGTGCGGCGGCGTGCCGCTGCGAGTGCCGCTGCGCTCGGGGTCCGTGTCCGGCGGCAGCATGGCAACGGCGGTGGGGGCCTTCATGGCGGCGGGGCCGGGCTCGGGCGGCGCGGGGGTCAAGAAGATGCGCAAGCGGCGCGAGCTGGACGCCCTGGCCAAGCGGTGCCCGACCACGGCCAACGGCGGGGCCAACGGCGGCGTGCTGCACAAGCGCTGCGGCGGCCAGGGCGCGGGCGGCGGGCTGTCCAGCCACGACCAGCTGCTGTCGGAGAGCTCCGGCGACGACTCGACTCGGCTGTCCCTCTGCAAGCCCGGCTACTCGGCCTACAGCCTGGGCGGTGGCGGTGGCTACACCCCCGGCTTCGCCGTCAAGGGCCGGCGCCCGGGACGCGGCCCGCACCCGCACCTGCTGCGCCACCGACCCTGCGCGCCCTGCGCCCGCGTGGTGCGGGCCTGCGTCGGCCTGCTCGTCCTGGCCTGCGTCATCGCCACCCTCACCGTCATGTGGCTCTTCATCGACGTCCGGGAGCAAGTCTTCTCTCTCCGCACCGAGGTCGAGCAAGGTCGGCTATGGACCGCTACAACGGTCGCAAGGAGAATAATGTCATTGCTTCCAGTAAAATAATGATAAGGGAAGCGTTGATCCCGAAAACTTAAGCAGAATGTTTGGTCAGCACAAGGAGCACTATTCTGACACCATTTGAAATAATGACATCTATCATTGTCCTGTTTCACTCTGATTGCAGTGGTGGCTGGAAGCCAGGCAGTCCCTGATGATCTCCAGAAAATTCACTCACTCTCCAGGGAAATCCAACAGAACCAAACTCAACTTACATTTCGTGTCAGCACAATAACTGCTCAAATATTCAATCTTAGTCAACAGGTAAGTGGTAATTGATATGTGTGCTTGCAAAAAAATAATTAAAATATATAGAGGGATCGATTAGGAATTCCAAACCAACTGAATAATTACAATTATTTTCCTTTTTTAGCTCGTTGTTGTGGAGACAGGATTGCGAGTCTGTTCAGAGAAGCTCCAGTCCAACCCAGAACCATCTAATGTGAAGGAACTTGAAGCAAATGTAGCTCTCTGGGGGTCTCAAATCAAAGATCTAGATAATACAGTACGCTCCCTAAAGCAACAGCAAGCTTCACTGGATTCAGTGTTGCAGACACTTTCGAAAAATGTGACCATTGTAGAGGTAAGGGACCAACTGAAATGTAAAGTGAAACTTTGCCCAAACGACGTATCGCTTTCTTTTTGCATCAACTAAAAATATATTTCCCTCCAGGGCTCTGTGTCCCAACTCTCAAATGCTTCACTCCGTCCGCCACCTTTAGAGCCAAATGTAGCTCATACACTTGAGAGTCTTCGCCAAGTGATAGCTCAAACCTCTGCCAATATCAGTGAAACTAATTCTACTCTAACTAAGCGCTTGCAATGGCTGCAAGACGATCAAGTTAAAGATCATGTACGTATGTTATATATTTTTCCTCTTACTAGTAGCACATTATCATAACAAAATTTTAAAATATCTGTGTTAAAATTTCATTCAGAAAGCCATTGAGCTGCTGCAAGATCTAGGTCAGAATTTTACTGCAAGAATTCAAACTCTAGAAGGGGAATGTGCCAAAGCTGATACCCAAAATGCACTGAACATCACATTGTTGAGATTGAAGGACCAGGTAATGCACTATACTTAGGTTTCAAGCTCTTTTACATGCATTATTTTGTTTACTTATCTCTGATTATTTCCTTTTTCAAAGATTAATGCAGATTCTCAACGACTTAAAGCACTTGAAACTTTAGGATCATCAGCGCAAGCACCTTCATCTGTGACGCAAAGCAGTATTCCAGTGAAACCATCAGCTGACTCAGGTTCAATAATGATAGAAGAGGCTAAACAAAGTTTACCCTCTACAATGACTGAATCAGGTATGTAGATATAATATCAGCTAAATTATCTGTAAAACAAACTATTCTCAACTTACCATTTTTTAAATTCTTTTTTTGTTTACTTTGACAGTTGTTAGTGGAATCACAACCCCGGGAGGTTGAAACTGTCAAAGTTATTTGGTGTCTCGACTGATGGACCATTCATTGTGCTACATTAGCACATCTGCTCACAACAGTTACCATCCTGCTGCTTGCCACAGTTTTTTTTGAAAATGGACAATTTTTATGAGTTTTCTCTTTTGTAAAGCATTGTGATTTGTGGAATTTTGCAATTTTACAATGCCACGCATTTATTATTTGTGTGATTTTTTTTTACCCTGCAATGTAATGCAAAACAAGAAGAGATTTTCAGTATTCACCCCCTTGTTTGCAATGGTCACTGTTGGAGTGGTCTTCATAGTCATGTTTTCTCAGAATCACTAGTCTTTCCTCATTTATGTGGATCTACATGCTACATACCTCTTGAAATTTTCTTCAAGCTACCTTGTATCTTTATGCTTAGATGTAGTCATGAATAAGAAGGCAGCTTATCATCAGAAGTGCCTGATTTTTGATATAAGTCAAAAAGTAGTGTCATGACATCTACTTTCTACCAGTGTACTAAGTAGTACAGGATTTGCACTTCTACGTGTGAAAGGTGTTGACACCTGATTGTTAATTTATCTTTAACTTTTGAAGACTATTATTCGGAAACCTCCTTCCTCACTGGACCGGTGGTTAAGCCAAATTGTTACTTTTCTTTTCTTTTATGTATTGTATTCTTAGGAATGTAAGATTGTAAGTACCTAAAAATATTCAAACTACAAATAATTGAATGTTGTGTACTTTGCCGCCGTTGTGATAAGCTGTGTGTTATTTTAGAAATCATGTGCAATTTATATTTTAGCTTGACCTCAATTGTTGTAGAATTGTATATGTTTTATTTGATGTATCATGTTATGTGATGACAGATGTCATCCCGTTTTGTTAAAAATAAGAACTCAGTTGATAAAATTTTTAAAATCGTCTCGTATTTTAATTGACATCTCAAACACTGGTTTTACAAGTATTCCATTTTCAACCCCCACTCCCCCCCTTTACATATTTTACAGACTTATTTATAAATAAAATCTGATTTCCTGGTTGACCTCAACTTATTTTTAATGGATTTAGAAAATATATGGCTAGGAGAGGTACTAAATGGTCGAAAAGAAATTAAGGGGTGGTTGTTAATTTATACAATATATGGCCTTTTATTTACAATATCTCTGTCTGTACATAAATCAAAAACTTAGAACTTAATCAATGCAAACGTAGCAAACTAAGGAAAATGTTTTGGGGGTTACTACAAATTAATCTACAACAAACTTTTTACTTAGATAAAGTAATTGCTTACGTTTATTACATCACAGTAGAGCACAGTGTACTTAACACTGATAAATGCCAGTGCTATTCATTCAAGATATAAAACAGTTCATAACATAACAATGGTAACCAACTTAATTTGTTAAAATCTGGTTGAGATTTTCCATTAACATTAGAATTGAACAAGAAGAGGCATAACATGGCAAAGATTCAATTAAATTGCTAGATCACAAATTCCATAGCAATCTTCAATTCGAATTTTCAGACTCCATTTTAGCCCATAACACCTACGAATGGGCAATTCCATCTCACAAAGAGCAGATCATGCAAGATACCAGTACAACTTTTGGTCCACAGAGGGTTTAATGTCAGCAGGACCACAAAATCCCATAAGTGTGGCATTCCGAGTTAACTATTGTTTAAACCACAAGTATGCTGATCAAAATTCATGGGAGCTTCTAAAAGTGGCCACTGTGTTAATTACTTCGTCATACAGAGAATGAATAATAGCCTCAAACAATCTTTGTCATGAGCAACCATAGCTTTCAGCCTCTTCTTGAGGGAAAAAAAAAATTAGAGGAAAGTTAACTGTCCACTGTTAAGAATTTTAAAAAGTTGCAGACTTTCATAAACCCCATACAGCTTCTTAAGTGAAAAGATTGTAGTTCCACAGCTACAAAAAGTACAAATCAGTCTTGAAATATTCTGCATCACACCTCTAAAATCTGCATGATGGTTCATACAGTCCCCCCCCTCCCTTGCTAAAAGCATATCATATCACTGAATTTTGAGAACATTGATATTTCCATGTCAAACCACAAAGAAAGAGGGATGTTCATACAGTATTCAAAAGTACACTATTCTAGTCAATGGGATACACACTAAAAATTAATAAATACTCTACATTATGGATAAATCAGGTACCCTTCAGTTTGACAGGACAGTATAACAATGAACACTTTGCAATGAAGTGCACTGATTAAAAACATATTCTCACAAACATAGCTGAAAAAGTCATTTAAATTGAGCCCTAGCAAACAGACAGTTGCTATTTTTTTTCTCAGCTTCACTTAAAGAACAATATTTAATGTATATTTGCTCTACAAAAAATGTGTAAGATTAAGGGAAGAAAAGACGTTTTCATGATTCAGCTATGATTGTGAAGCACCTACTAAATATTTTTTTTAATAAATAGAAAGATCATTGTTGTACTAGCTAACTGAATAGAGAGGTACACAATATTAGTAATCTATGAAGGCCAAAGCTAATTAAGTACAAGCTGATCTTCTTTGTCAGGATTGTGCAAAATGTAAACAATACCTTGAAGAAACAAAGAAGAAAGCACAACAACATATGTGAGACAAAAGAAATGTCATACCAGTGATTGCAACAAAAGAGATGCACAGAACTGACTCTTTGACAAATTTTTAGTTTTGACTTAAAGAAACTTGTAAAGCTGAGATATACAAGGTATTGTTTTATGGCGTTTTGACTGATGAAGAAAATGGATGAAGCTTTAAATAATGAGTTAACACCTTATACAGTAGACTACATGCAAAATTAATTAAAGGAAAGCTCAACAATCTTATGAAATAATATTCATTCTCGACACATAAATAATGAATTAAACTTTGAGACAGAACTTGGAAGAAACAAAAATGTTTTACAAGCAGATTGTGTCAAACTTCTGCATTCTCACAATATATTTTAAAACAGAAGACAAGCAAATATTGTTGCTGTTAGGAGAATAAAAGCAGGGCGAACTGATTAACCTGACGGACATTTTGATAGTGAGAGAACATGTTAAGACAGTCCCCTAGAGCTGCGACCAGCACAGTTTTCACAATGACTTGGTTCACTTTGTTACATTAGTCCAGATGATGTAGATGGTGTGGCATTATAAACTTCAGGGAAAGGGCCATCAGTCCATTGTATTAAATTGTGCTCCATCATTTTTGATGAGGTAAAGTGGTCCTTGAGAAGACTTTGTGAGAAGCTACAGTGCATAGAGTAGGCCTCATTTTCATGGCCTGAGTCCCCTGATGTCCGGTACAGATCTGAAAAGGAAAATCATTTGTTTTGTAATATTGTTTATCTACATTTCAGTGAGCCTTACAAGAATGCTGCCATACCTTTCAAAATTGCAGATGCCCAGAGTTGAACATGAACATCAGGTATCTTACTGGCTAGCTGCATTGCTGGAGTAACCATGTTCATACTTTCTCTTGAGTTCCCCAAAGACAAAAATATATGACCCAAAAGAACTAGAGAGCATGATGTAAGTCGGTTTAAATCTTCTGCATTGGCCATTTTTAATGTTTCTCTTAAATATCGCTTTGCTTCATTGTATCTCGCTTGGAAGAAACACTGTAATCCCTGCACATAGTACGCAGCAGCTCTTAAACTGTGTGAATGTGTGGGAAGATTTTCTGGATTTATGCTATCAAGCAGTGAAGCAAATTCTTGCTCTCTCTTGGCTCTAAGGTACACTATAGCAAGGTTTAAATTGGCAAACGTTCTCAAATCTCGTTCCTTTGAAGACTGTAGGGCAGATGAAAATTGAACCTCCGCTGCTTCCATGCAGTTCATGCTCATAGCATATAACCCAAGCATAGTGTGCAACTGCGGACGATGAGTTTTAAGAAGATGGGGCTGCAGCTGGCACAAATTGCAGGCCTGAGAGATTTCTTGGAGAGCCAATGTCTTGTTACCCATAACTAATCGACACATTACAATATGTTCTAAAAGCATCAGTTGAAATACTGAGAGAATAGGCTTGTTGTCTAGCACTGCAAGAGGAATACCAAAATCGATTAGTAGAAAATAATGATCAATTAAGTTGAGTGTAAACTATTAAAAAGTAGTCATCATTAGAGATGGTGGGTAAAACTTATTCAAAAAAAGTGGTCTCATTATTGGTTCTAATGAATGTTTTCAACAAACAAAAATAGATTTATATTAATTTATTTTGAGAGAAAAAAATGTGTTTTATCTCACTGTACTCTTTATCTAAACCATAGTATTTCATGATATGAAGACTCACCCTTCAATTTCTCTATCTGCGCCAATGCCTTGTCAGTGTATTCCTGAGCCTTGTTCATATACCCAGCTTGCATAGAATGCATGACGGTTACTAGATACACTAATACATAGAGGTGTTCTTTTGGCATCCATATAAACATTTCAGCAGTGTTCCCACTTGATACCACTGAAAATGAGAGAAAATTGAGTGAACAAAGAATGTAACATTACTGTTTTGTAATTTTCATCCTTTGTGAAACTAAAATACCTTCGTCTGATGGCCAGCTAGGCATCATGATGGTTTGGATGCTTTGCTGAAGTTGCTTCAAGCAAGGTTTCACACTTTTTACTTGACCAGCCATGAGATAATGGCAAACCTATACAAGAAGAAT
>NW_026267503.1:148155-150292 GCF_000697945.3 Frankliniella occidentalis
GGGGGGGGTCGGGTCTACCACGCGGAGGGCGCGACCAGTCAGGGAAGGTCCCAGACCAGGAGGAGGCTACCGCTTTACGAGTTGGCCGACCAGTAAAAGTATTTTAACTTCGAAATGAGTGAACCGAGGTATTTTTGGATAGAGCGGAATGTTGGTAATCTGTAGAAATATTGATGCATTTGTAGACATACATTTGCGTGGGGTGGTCAGAGACAACTGTTTTGTTTGCTCACTCGCCCAGCCAAACTCTTGAAGAGATGTTTACCCTCCAAAGTAAATGCGCTTCTTGAGGAAGACGGCGCGAGGGAAGTCCTGACCCCAGGCAGAGCGAGGGAGCCTGAGAAAGATAGAGGACAAATGGCGGCCCAAGCAATGGTACTGGCGATGCGGGGAAGACCATGACTTCCTCCTCCTCCCTCGGTACCGGTTAGGTACCGTGTGCCGCGGCAGCGGGAGGCGTACTCTCCGAGGTGCTCTCGTCTGCCACGGCATGAGGGGCGTTGTTTTGTGGGTGGTGGGCGGACTCAGTCCTTTTTAATATTTAATCGCGAATTGCCTACCTCTCAGGTGGCATCGTCGGGCAGGCAGCACGCCCCCCCCCCCCCACGCTGATGTGGGGCGTGCCCGTGCTTAAGGCCGGGCGCCCTGTTCCAATCGCACGCTCTCCTTCGCTTGGCGCTGTCCTCGGCCCGTACTGCCGCCATAAGCGTCATCGCGCCGAAGGCCGTGGCGCCGGCGGCCGGACGGTCTGTGAGGAGAGGAGGAGGCGGAGGAGGCGGCGTGCGCCGGAAGTTATCCTACCGGTCTCGATCCCCACCGAGGTGACCCAGTGCGAGAGTCCTCGCCCTCCTCGCCTCGCCCTCGCCTCGCCCCTCGCCCACAGCGGCGCCAAGGTCGCGAGGCCGGGGCAACGCGCCCGCGGGAGCAGAGCCGAGCAGTGCCGAGCCGATTATGCACCCGACCGATTCCCCCCCCCCCCTCCCCTCAAACTCTCTCTTCCATCTCGCGGCCTGTCATCTTGTCGCGTGCAGCTCATCCCGGGGGACACTCACCCCTCTCACCCCCCCCCTCTCCTCAAAAAACTTCGTAGCAGTGATCGGTAGGCCTACCGGCTCGTGTGCTTGTCGAGCTTAGTTGCCTTAAAGAGGGGCCGTTCTCAAACGTCGCGACCCCGACGGCGGACTGGTGTTAGGGATCGTCCCGAAATTGTGTCCGTTTTCCTCCTATTAATTGGGCAATAAATTACCGGAGCTCAGCGCCTGCGAGACTTGGGGTGGGCCATCCCGCAATGCACGCATGCAGTGCAGGCAAGATGTTGCCTACCCATCAGGCGCTATGATAGCTTTCAGCAGAGGCTGAGCCTGGCACGTTAGTCGTCACGGCCAATGGCGGACGTACTCTCTCACGGCTGGTCCCTGAACCTTGTGTCCTGCCTGCCTCGTGCTTTGTCAAGGTGGTTAGGTCGTAGCGTTGGCAGAGTATTCTCGTATTTGCTGCTTGGACGCGACTCGATCCCCCCAGAGCGGCGCAAAAGGCGCCTCGAAGCCGTACACGGTAAAGCGCAAATCCGTTTGCAGCACGTCTCGCATGCATCGCCCGCCCGCCGGTCCGACCGTCCGACCTCGGGTCCGACCGTCCGCCTGTCGTCGATCAGCCCCGCTCCCCTCAGCCCAGCCCAGCCCCTGCGAGCGCGAGGGTAGGCGACACGGTGCGACGCAGTGCTCGGCGGCCCGGCCTACGCAACGCCGGGGACGGCCCGCGGCCCGCCCTGCTGGCCGCTCTCCTGCCTTTGAGTTTGGGCCCGTTCCGGTCATTTATACATACCTCTGGTACCTTTGGTTCCTTCGGTTAATTCAGTTAGTCCGCCCCCGAAACCGCAGTGCATTTTTATTGAGATCCTCAAGGGTACAACGAAAAATGAAAAACTAGCGTTGTTAAATATTTGCATTGCTGCTGTAGTGGTGGGTGGGTGGTGTGTACGCCGAATCCATACTACTCAGCACACTCCTCCATCCGCGAGTGCACAGTGAGTAAGGTGTCCGCGTGCCCCTCTCCTCAGTGGGTAGGGTCAGGTCAGGCTCCACGCCCCCCGGACGCTTCCCGGCGCCCCCTGGCGGGCTGCGCGGCGCCGTCCCGT
>NW_026267503.1:157841-161269 GCF_000697945.3 Frankliniella occidentalis
ATAATAAAGAAAAAGTACCTGTAAAACAAGGAAGAATACTCTTAAATATTCTTTTTGGAACTGGTTCCCTTGCCAGCTATCCACAAGAAGACCAGCTTGATTCAGTAGGGGTAAGACTTCATTGTACTTCTTATCGATCAATAGAAGCTAAAGTGCATTTAAGAAAAGTAACTGATTAAAATAAGTGACATTCTTTAGACCATTTCAAAAAAGTAATTTCGAAACATTAGCATACCATTCCTTTACTAAGAAGAAACAGAACTCGTGTGTATGCAGCAGACTGAATGTGGGCATAATCTACTCCTACTCCAAGAAGACTGCTGGCAAGTTCATAATCACATTCACTTGCATGTATTTGCTGAAAAAATAGGGGATCATACATGAGTACCTAATAGCAAAACATTTAGGGCAGTTTTTTTAAAGTGTTGTGTGTTTATTTCACTAACCGCTAGCTGAAATATCAATCGACAGTGCCAGTAATTGCTATGTTGAGAAATTTCAATGGCTTTACGTAAGATTGGTTTAGAAAGATTAGATTGTTGTTGCTGATCATGCAGTTCCGCCAGAACACTTGCTGCCTCAAATTTGACATCGTCGAAACCATTGATAGTTTGAGATAGACACCACTGCAATGAATGAAAGATTTCAAATTAAAACTTACAAAACAATGATGCAATAATTCAAGCTAACACTAAACAGTCTAAAAGAAGCATTGAATACTATAATCGAAACATATTTCTTATGAACAAGAAAATACTGACAGTTTCTGTAAGTCAATGAATTATTTTAATGTAAATATTCAGAGTAAATGGTAGACCGCGGAAGGAAGCAACTCCATATCTTCTTTTGGTACTTGAGAAGGCCAACAATGTTTAAACAGAGTCATAAGCTTAGAATGGAGGCTCACAGCCCCATTCAAAGTCTGTCAGGGAGTTATGCAGTCCACTGATGGATTTGAAGGTTATGTCGTACATATACATAGTTGTAACTGGACCCAAGATTCACTAAGGCTGTTCTCAGCTAATAATTTCTACTTGTTCATTGATAATACGCCCAGCACACTCACAAACAAACTGGACAACGCTTACCGCTTGTTCTAAATGATTTCTAGCCAAGTCGATGTTTTTCGTGTGTTGGAGAAGAATGTTTCCGAGCTGTAGGTGTGTCCTCGCCTCCACTCGGTGAGGAGGTTTAAAGTGGAACACGGCTTGCAAGCACTGAATACAAAGTTTGATGTTCGGCGGACTTGAAGTTCGAAAGTTTTCAGCCAGACCGAGGAGAGATAGATACCAGGCGTCTTGAGACGACGCCATTTCTGTTATTTACGTGCTGGGCTGGCGTTTGGCGGGGCGGCGCGGCTGCGGGAGAAATTTGAAAACAAACACATGACTAACGTGAGCTCGGTGGAGGGGGGCAAGGGAGTGCAGACGCCAAATAGCCAAGCCCATGGTTTTTTGTTGTTGTATTTTGGTGACAGAGCAGTTCTGTGTCTTTTGATGATTTTTTGAAAGGAAAACGCGATCCATCAGTATGTCGACATCTCTTAAAGAACTGTACCTTTCGTACAAAAAATGGGTTGGTGATAATCCGCTGATGGCTTCAGACTTTGAAATGTCTGCAAAGTGGATATCATACATTTTTGCAGGTTAGCTAATTATTTACTCTAGTACCATTTCTTGGAAATCTATTAGTAGACATGCATGCATTTGCATCGGTACTTTATCTGTGTGAATTGTTAATGCTAAGTGTGATTGGTCTCCCAGGTCGTATTCAGAATTCCAGTGTAATCACAGAGCTGGTGTATTCCATGTCCAACCTGCTTGTTCTTTTCAACGATTGCATTATAAATGAGTCGAGAAGAACTCTTCCCCTCACTTCTGGTTCGACATTGAAAACTTGGCTGACTGTTCTTGAATATGCAGAAGTCTTCCTAGAAATTACAGCTAAAAGTGTATGGGGGGAAAAGGGAAGGTGGATTCTTATTGGTCTCGTTCAAGCTTTCAAGTGAGTTCAAATTATTTTCCTATGTTCCTTTTCTGTTGTTTTTACAAAGCATGTATTCATTTCTGTTTTCATTTTTTGTGTAGGTGTATTGGACGTTTAATACTTTTATTCACCCACAAGGAGCATATTGTTCAGATGCCGCCTATTCCCCCATTAAAACGGCGTCTGCTTTCAAAGCAAGATAGTCAAGATAGTCCTGCTACTATAGGTTTTTCCCTCAAGTCAGGACGTATTATTCGGTGTGTTAACAGTGGTAAGTGCTCCATTTAAACTTCTTTGAACAAAGTCGGAGGTATGGATTAGTAAAACATTATATAGATGTAAAGCTTAATTCCCAAATTGTGCAGCTTCCCCAACTCACCTCAGGTCATGGAAGCCACCAGCTTTCACAACAACTCTTCCCGACGGTAGTATTCCAGATAGACCACTTGACCAAAATCTGCTTTTGGCAGAGGTAAGATCTTGTTGTTCTACAACTAACCATGATGATTTTCATCAGCTCACATACATTTTTTATGTTTTAGACCTTATATATTGTGAAGCCTGTCCTTCATTTATGTTCAATGCTTCGCTTTGGGCCAAAAGCATGGAGACCTTACATATTATCTCTCTTTATGGATGTGGCAAGGTAGGACGTATTTCATCATGCTATCTTCTATAACAATTCAAATTTTTATAACTCATTAAGTGTCTTTTTTTAACTTTTCAGTCTCCATATGTTTCGAAGAGCTAAAAAGCAAAATGGTCCATCTACTTTGTCTCCAAGACAGAAGATGGAATTATCCAGGAGAGAAGTGGCTCTTCTGCTTTATATTCTTAGATCACCTTTCTATGAGAAATACAGTCAAAAACGCATTAACAGAATGTTGGAGGGATTTTCAAATAATCTGCCACTTGTTGGCTACATCTTGCGGCCTCTTGCTCAGTACATTCCTCACTGGCAGGAAACATACTTTTATATGTGGTCCTCTTAAGTTTTTACAAACTTAGGTTGTCAAGGTACTTTCTTTCCTTTAAGTCCTTAATCTGACTCATGTTTTTCCCAACTTTGTCCAGCAAAGAAAAGGTCTGTTCCTCTGTTATAATTATTTAAAACTCCAGGAGCCTTATTTTTATCTTTTCTTTCTGTTCAGCCTGTTATGCTTGTATCTTGGGAACAAACTCTGTGATTACGTGCGTGACATGGATAATTTAAAAAATAAGTAGGTGAATGATTTAAAAGGAAAATTTTGCTCTCTTGACTGAGGTCTTGCCCTGTTGAAATTTTTATGACTTGATTGGGATTTGGTGATTGGTCTTTGTCTTTGTGTTGGATGGTTGTGTGGTGTGCGGTGACAGATGGTTTGCAGGGCAGCAGTATTCTGAAAATCATGTACATGTACAGTCTCCAAAGAAATGTTGTATCAAAAATTATAAATTTCAGT
>NW_026267503.1:165529-175183 GCF_000697945.3 Frankliniella occidentalis
CGCATTCCGCTGCCCAGCTGATCCGGCCCGGCGGCCGGCCCGGCTGGACGCGTTTATTTTGGTCACATGCAGATTCCAGCCCCGCCCCCTCCTTCCCCCCTCCTTTCACCTCCTCCCCCTCCCCTCATTGTCCTCCTCGACGCCCTTTGCCTCGCACCGCACACTTTCTCCACCGCCTCCATTCCGGGACTCTCCGTAACGCACAACGTCAGGATATTATAAGCGCAATTATCCTTTATCGTAGGTCGCGCATACCGCAGTGACACGCCGATGATATCACAGTCGTAATTGAGATTTTGTGGCTGGTGCGGCTGGGCTGCGGACCGCTGTCTGTAACCCGTACCAGTAACCCTCTTCCTCGCCCTGGCCCGAGCCCTGGCCCCTCTGCGGCCGCCACAGAGCTGTGGCTCTACAGCTCCGGCTGCCCCGGCCCTCTTGGATGCCCGGTGCAAGTTCAGGGTCGCCGGGACCTTGATCTTGATCCGAGCCTGCCCTGGATGCCTCCTCTAATGGCTCTAAAGGAGTGCTGTTGGGCGTCGACCAAGCTGGTCACAGTCACAGTGACACTAAGTTTCACATTTATCAAAGCTTGGCTATTCGGAAAAAAATAATTATTTTACTCAAGTTAACCAATTTTTAAAAGAAAAGCTCTATGTGAACGTTGAAGTGATGGGAACTACAACAATCAAAGCAAAGATTAAAGTCAAACTGTGATTTCACGGTCAATTAACGGAAGCACGAGAACGAGAAAGAAAGTCATTTTCCGCACCAGTTGAGGTGAGGCCCTGCCCTTTTCCTCTCCGCCGTTACCTACATTTTACCATTTAACATTCCAACCGGACACTTAAGGCAAGCAGGGATAGTTCGCAAATTGCGTTTTGCCTGAGGACGCCGGGAGCTCCACCTTCGCCCGTGCGGCTGGTGCTTCCCCGCCGCCACCCCACCAAGTGCGCCAGTGCGCCGTCCTGTTGGGGGCTTTGCCATGCTCGGCCATGCTTTTCTATGCGCAGCAGCGTGTTCCTCTCCGGTGACTCCTAGTGGAACCGGAGCCCGTGCAGCCCGCGCAGCCCGCCGCCGTGGAGTCTGGCCCTCTAGCCTTTCGCGAAGCCCAACCCCCGCCACGCCACGCCGCCCCGCCTCTACTGCTGCTCGTCCTCAGTGTGATGTCCTGATTAGATGACCTGCCTTAGTACCCACACTTTTGATAGGAATCGAATGCCGTGTCGCTCAGTAAACTCTGCTGTTAAAACTGTTTGCAACTTCCTGCAGCTAAAAACTTTGTGCTTGTGCGGGGTGGGCCCCAGGAGAAAGCCTTATTTATGGAGGAATTTTTGACGTGGAAAAGGTTCCTCCCTGCATAGCACAGGACAACGAACAACATTATTATCTTTAGACACAAGACACCACAATCCCTATTCGAAAGGGTCCTTCCCTCTTGTCATGGAAACCTTGGGGATTAAAACGACAAGTATCAAGACGCATGCCGGCGCTTAAGTGCCTACCAGCCTTCCCGCTCCAGGGACCTCCTGCTCGGCTCGGCTCGGACCACCCAGACGCCATCGGCGTCAGCGCCACAAGACGCCCTGGAGTGCCTCTCTCCTTCCAGGTGAGTCGCCGACGTGGCCACACATTCTACCAGGGGGCTGATTAACCCCGCGCACTTCCGTAGTTATGCTATACATCACGGCGGGCGTGCGTGCGGCCTTTCCTATCAGCCCTGACCATGGCGCCTTACGGGCCGAAAGAGTGGGCAACCCACCCGCTCGAGGGAATGCGGTACAGTACAGGGTCCACAGGCCCCTTCCTTTATTTTGCTTATACTGTACCGCATGCAGGCGTGCGGGTGGGTTGCATACTCACATGGAGTCATAAGGCGCCGTACGCGGTAGGCAAGCCCGCCCGCAGGCCTGCATACGGTACAGTATAGGCAAAGTAAAGGAAGGGGTCTGTGGACCACCCCAACAGAAGTCGCTCGCGGGGTTGATCAGCCACCTGGTACAGTGGTTCTTTGATGTACATAACGCCACCGTTTCCAATAAGGGTCGAACTCACGTCGAGTTGGTGAAATCGTTAAAACGACAAGAATCCTCTGTCTGCATCCTTCTCTCTAACTCTGGTCGCCAGGCTGCCCGCGGCACGGGGTGGGCAGGGCACCGTACTTCGCTAACGGAGTTCTACTGGTCTTCCCTTATTCGAACCCATAACAAACGAGTACACGGCCATGTATGCGTATTACATAACGGCAACGAACAGGACTCACCAACGTGAAGAGCGTTATATCCATTTTTTCATCGGCTGGGTCACCAGCAGCCGTCAGTCAACCACTCACTCACACACACTCGCACTCACACGCGCGCGCGCACACACACACGCACACGTACGCACTCGGTCACGACATCCGCTAGACGAGGCCCAGATGACGCCGAAAGACTCGCACGTTTGCTGCTCTCTGCTTCAACGCCGTCCTGCCCTCGACGCGGCCGAGAAAGCACTGGCGGGGCCCCCGGCCCCCGGCCCGACCGGGCGCGACTGCCTTGGCCCTGGCCCTGGAGAGAGGGGCAGAGAGGGGGAGAGAGGGGGAGAGAGGGGGAGATGGGACGCACCTCCCTCCCCTCCCCGATACCTTTCTCTCCCCACTTCCCCTTTCTACGCCCCCGTTTCCTATATTACTCTATCGGCTCGGCTCCGGCACATGCCGCGGGGGCCCAAATAAACACTGCTGCACGTCCTGGTGTGCCGAGAAACCAAAGAGAAGTGCACAGCCGGGGAACACAACAAAACATGACAGCCTCCAGGGTGGCCGTTGTGCGCCGAACTTTTTATTCTGGTTATACCATACCGAATGCAGTCTTGTGCGCGGACGGGTTGCACGGGGTCATACGGACGGCCCCGTGGTGGGCGTCGTTAGGCAAACCCGTCCGCACGTCTGCATGCGGTGCGGTACTGCGGTACACAGTATAACAAGAAAAAGAGTTAACAGTGTCTAGAGATTGGGGTTTGGGTGGCTAAGGTGACGCTACAGCGGCGCCCTCGGCTGACCTGTGCGTCGCCGTCGCCATATAGACTGTGTCATTTGTTTTTACGAGAGAACATCACATCCAGCATAGGGCTCTCCACAGAACGGAAAGCAGAGATTACACGCGGAGATTACACGGAATTTTAGGACAACTTTTGGGATTTTGTTTTTGCATGCCTTCTGCCTGACACACCAGAGTTTCCGGGGTGCCCCTGATTTCACGGGCGCTAGCTGCATCGGAACGGCGCAGAGGCTCCAGAAAGATAGAGAGAGAAAATAAAACTCTGCTTTACCGTTCGACTGATCAGCATCTTCCATCTAGGATGATGATCACCTGTTTTAGATTTGGGGCGCGCGGCGCGCGAAGTCGGGTCGAAGCCAGGCCGCGGCGCTGGAGTTGCTAAGTGATGTGTCTCATCTAAAAGGAGAGACGGAATTTATCATTGCCCAGAGCGACGTTCGTTTTCGTCATTCCATTTATGATTATAGAACATCGCTTAATATGTGGACGTGCGTTATTTAAATAAAGCCATGTTCCAAAATCGTCACTCAAAGAGGCGAAAGCACGGCAGGCGACAGCAAGCGTTACCCTCCCAAGAGAAACGAAATGCGCGACTCATGAATAATCTATACAGTAGGTGCGGGCTTTGGATTGTCCCGGTGACCGCGAAAAGCAGTCCAAAACAGCTCCAATGCCAAATATTACGAAACACACGAGCTTAGGAGCTTTCTGTGTGGTGGATTTGGAGACAGGCTCGCGGTAACGCGTTGGAGAGGGTTTTACAAGTCACAGTTGGCTGACGGGCAGGCATCGGAGTCCAGCTTGTCCAGCAGTCCCACTTGTTCAAAGGGGAGTGGCCAGAGCGAGCCAGCGCCGAGAGGACGGCCGCGCGGCACGGCGGCGCGACAAGAGTCAAGGAGTGCGTGTGGGGCGCGGCGGCGCGGCGCGGCGGGGCTGACCGTCGGGTACCAGAGTGATCGAACGGTGCGTTAAATGGAAGGGGCTCGGGCGGGGCGGGGCTGGCTGCTCTAACGGGGGACCACAACGCCGTGATTACTACGGTTTAACGGGGTCGTCCCCGACTAGCTGCTTGGCAGTCGTCCGGCTCCAGCGGGGCAGCGGTGTAGCCGGCGCAGCTGGCGCAGCAAGGCACGTACCAAGCGTGTGAATGTCACACACTTGTAGGTGTGTGAACGACAATTTTTTTAAAAGCGGGGAGGCATAAGAGTGTGAAATTCAAAGAAAAAATCACACCTTTACTCCTGTAAATGCACGAGTGGGAATTCACACATCGACAAGTGTGCGACACCCACACACTTGCGTTTCCAGTGCAGTCACACGTCTGGCCCGGTGCCGTACAGGCGATCAGCGATGATATATGTCGTTTGCCGTCACGAAACTCCAAACTTTGAGTTGAGCCGATGCCAAGCTCTCGTAGCGCCTGATGGGTAGGCAATGTCTTGTCTGCAGTGCATGCGTGTACTGCGGGGTGGCCTACCCTGGGTCTCGCAGGCGCCGAGCTCCCCCAATTAACGAATCAACCGAATGAATCTAAGAAAAACGGACATACTTTCTGGGCGATCCCTTAGAAGAACACCAAGTATACTGTTCTCAATGCAGTGTTACTCCCTTTACGTTGTCGGTGCCGTCAAACTTACATGGTGCGGACAAATGCAACCGCGGAACAAAGGGACAGAAGGTGGCAGCTTCAGGAAGGTTACGAGAATCTGTACCTGAAGTATCGTGCTGTATTCGATCTAACATCCAGTGTTCTGCGGCAAAGCCTGACCTACGGTGACGGGTGCGGCGTGTTGCGGTCGGTGACCTCTCCTTCCGCAGCAGCGTCTCCCTGGGCACACCTGCCGTGACGGCACGCGCCCGAGACGTGACACTATGTCGGGCGTGACAATGGGGTTCAAATCTGTACTCCGGCATTGCTTGCTATGCTGAGGCACACCACGAGAGCGTTTTGGCACCGCAAAGTTGTTGAATTTATCTTGGGGTTTGCATAGTGAAAAGTTCAAGCAAAAACTAGATCCGTCTATTGATATATGGAGTTCAATTAAACATGTTTACTCTGCAAATGTATTACCTCGACAACATCTAGAGGTTGTGCAATTCTAGTTCCATACAGGCATCTAGAAACAAATTCCACTGTGTGAAATATACACGCTGTTTAAGTCAAACTCCGCCAAACTTTCTTCTATAGCAATTTTATACATGTAGGTGGAGGGGAAAACAAGAAACAAAATGCGATTGCTTAATATAATTACAGAAGTAAAGCCCTCAGCTGTGACAGTAAGATAAACAGACAACAAAAGGACTTCTTGAAAATATTACAACACTGTGGGCTGTGGGTCACCAAATCTAAAGCTCATAATCACTCTTCAAGCTGGCTATTGTCTCCAAAGGAGTATTCTCATGTTCTTGAGTGTGTCTGAATAGAACATTCAAGTCTGAAAAGGAAAATAATGTCATCATGCAAACAATTTCTGGGAACAAAAATTAAATACAAAACGGAATAAACATAAAATATGTTGAACGGGCAGAACACTTACATTCTTTATCTGACTTTGATAAAAATAAAGTGAGAGTTCGGAATCGTCGAACACGAGTTAAGCCCTGAATATAGCTTAAAACAGGGGCTTTACTTTGCACAAACTCTAGTGCTAGCACCTTTAATATTTGACTTAACATGTTCCCATCTAGGGAATCTTGGAAAATTTTTGGAAAATCCTCTCCATTAATTTTCTGAAAAATAGAGAAAAATTCTAAATGGATGTAAAAATGTATTTTTTGAACGTAAAATTAATTTCCAAAAACACACCTGAAGGTATTGGTAGCACATATTGCTGTCCTTACAAATTTGCCTCCAGCCAGCTAGAAACTGGACAGAATTTTTGGGAGTGTTGGGAACAACTTTTGGAGCAGTACTCAATGAAAGTTCTAGCTTTGGGGTGGGTGGAATGACTGTGCTTTTTGTTGATGTAGATTCAGATTTTGAGGTCTCTATTTTGGGTTTGACAATTTCTTTAGTACTATTAGTTGCGAGAATATCTTTTGGTCTAGAATCTAAAGAATTTTTTAAAACTTCTTGTGTGTGATCAGCTGATGACTTTTTGGAAGGTGGAATAGGAACCACTTTCCTGCTATCTAATGTAGTTACAGAAACAATGTCATCTTCTTGTATTTGAATTCTCTGTAGTGGTTTCTAAAACAAATAAAAATTTTATTGGGTTAGATCAGTTAAGTTTAGTTTTGACTATTTCATGGTATTCAAAATCAAAAAGGTAAACAAACTTATATTTACCTTGGAACGCCTATGAGGAGGAATGATGACAGGCTCAATAAGAGCACTATCGTCTACTTTTGGCCATACTGTGGTAGCGGTAACTACAGGTCCATCCAATGGTTCCTTTAGAGTGCTGTTTGAGGGCCTATGTTTTTTTGCTGGCAAAATAGGGTCTGCTTTTTTATCCACAATGAAATCAACTTCAGTCTGGATTGTCTCAGCCTGAATTGTCTCTGTCTACAAATGTTCAAACAAAATTTTCCAAACATATAGAATTGAAAATTAAACAAAAAAATACATTTAAAAGAATAAAATGTGTACAAGCTTGACTCACCAACATGCTATCAATATTGAGTTGACCTATTTTCAACATGACTGAAGTGTAGTCTCTTGCAATAGCTGTATTATTGGGTTCTATTTCTGTGGCTTTCTGCAGATCTACTGCTGCTTCATCCAGTTGATTGAGTTCTTTCCGGGCCAAACCTCGCCTGTGCAGAGCTTTGACATAGGTGCTGTCAAGAGCAAGAGCTGAAGTGCAATCAGTCTCTGCAGCCCTATAGCTAAACCAAAAATGATAGTTAATATAAAACAAGAACAATGGCTAAATGTGATTAAAGGACTGCAGAATAGAACTTACTCCTTCTTCTTTAGGAAACAGAGAGCTCTGTTACAATAGAATATAGCATCACGAGAATAACACTTAATAGCTTTGCTGTAGCACTCAATAGCATTGTCCCATTTCTCTTTCTTTACAAATTGGTTCCCCTAGAAATATAGATAGGCGGATAGATACATTAAATATGTAAAACACAGATTATTACGGTAAGAACACTTGAGCAAGCACACACCTTTTCCTTTTCAACATTAGCTTCATCACGCAATCTCTTTTCTTTGATTTGCTTCTCCTCTTCATTCTCTGAATCCTGTTTGCTCTTAGGATCATCCAATTCCTCACAAGCTTTTTCCTGTAAAATGAGTCCTCTTAGTAATTTACTCTGATTAATTGGAAGTAAAAGACAGGGGGCTTATCATACCACATCAAATTTCTCCCAGGCTGCATAATCACTGGATGAAATTCGCTTCTTGACCCCCTCCAATGTTTCCGACAAACCTTCAGAACAGGAGTCTCTTTTCATGGAGCTGTTTCTAACAGGTGGAACAGACTGTAAGTGAAAACAAAAAATACAATAAATTGTAGTATGGATAGTTGCTACATTGTGTACAACATTTTTCAGAAGCTTTAAATTTACGTTTTCCTTTGACAGTGCAGTACGAGCCTCTGAATCCTTTCGCTTCATTTCCTCTTCCCAGTTAGTCAAGTCAGTCACAAACTTTCTCACATCTTCAGCATTATCTTTAATCTGTTTTTGAAATTCAATCGTTGGATTCATTGCCTAGAAGGAGAATATTATATAAGAGGTACAGGTGAACAAAACTGAAAATGTAATGAATGAAACTCCTGACCTAAAGCAAAAGCAAGAAATTAGGAGTAAAACTGAAGAATGACAAAACAAAACTATAGAAAATAGAACATTTTTAGGAGTACATGTGCAGCTATGCTGCTGACCTAACCAAATATAAAGTATGGTAGATTTTTTCAAATACTATATTTTGAAAAGTATTTGATGGAAAAGTCGTCTAGAAAGTACAACGACGATTGAACATTTTGAATTTCGCATAAGAACGGTTAAAACCGCTATCTATAGTATTCAACTTATATATAGAGCATGTTCTAAAAAACAAGAAGAAGCAATCCAAATAACACCAAGATAATTATGAAATTCAGAGCGAGGTAAATTTTACGTAGTTGCCGGATACCACAATCAATTAAATTTTCCGAATGATTCAGTGTTTCAAGGGCAATACTTCTACAAATTTAGAAAACACCACTCACTCCCTTTCAAGTTTCCACCGAAGACTTCTGCACGGTTTAGACTGGCTACGATTGTCATTTATTGGATACGTTCTTGTGGGTTTTCGAGGCCTCTGATTGGCTGATTTTCAACTAGAACGTATCCAATAAATGACAATCGTAGCCAGTATAAACCGTGCATTCACTTCCCCTTGTTTATTGTTGTGAACAAAACACTGTCGTCGTCACGATTCCTTTTCTGTTATCTCGTGGGGTTAAAGGCAGTTGGTTGAAGGCGATCCCTACTGAAATTTGTCTAGAATTCTGTGTCCGTCTTCTTGATCACTTGTGAAATAGACGTGACATACTATATTTACGTGTCTAGAAGTGTCCGTCTTATTTACCATAATGGTGAGTTGAACAGTCATGCCTGCAAAAGATCAGAAAGACGCTTTAACCTATCTGACTTCTTCAACGTTGTAAAGAATACTTTTCTTTTCGTTTTATTTTTAAAATTTAACGACATTAAATATTCATTAAAATCAGGCTGGTAGCTCTGTTCTTTGTATTTATTTTCGGTTTTAAATCCTTCTGACTAATTCAAAAAATGAGTTATTTATGTGAGAGATTAGGTTATATTGTTGTGACTCCATTTCTTCATAACTTTATAACTATCCTTATTACTAGACGTGGATTTTACTCGTTGTAAATTAAGCATTAATTATATCTTGTGTCCCAACAGTCTGTCGCAGAATTCCTCAATGGTCTGCCGTCCTATAATGAAAGCAACTTCACACGCTTCCATTCGGATAATGGAAGTCGGACCAGTGTAAAGCGACCTTCTGTATATTTACCCACTAAAGAATATCCTTCTGAGCAGAGTGAGTATTTGATTTTTTTCCCTCTTTTCACACTTTTTGCTATTTCTTTGGTGGTTAATTATAACATATTGTTGTCTTTGCTGGACTGTTAATGCAATTCCTTCTGCCTTTCTCTATTCTAGTTATTGTAACTGAAAAGACAAACATTCTTCTGAGGTACCTTCATCAGCAATGGGATAAAAAGGCAAGTACTTATATATGTCACACGTTTATTTCTCTTTTTCTTACTACTTACAGTGAATACTGATTGATCTTTTATCTATAGAGCCTGCAAAAGAAACGAGATGGAGCTGAGGGGTCTGATGATTTTACATGCCCATCTCGCAAGCGACCCCGTATGGAAACAGGATCAACGTCATCGGCACCATGATCTGAGGTGAACGACAATTGGGACTCTTGCGCTTTCATCTCATCCCCTTGCTGGCCCAGCTGTCCCTGTCTGCTTGCTTGAGCATTATGTCTGAATTGTCAAACCTGTGTGAAATCCATTTCGGAATGGGACTTCATTGATCAATTTTGACTTGTGTGCAACGTATACTTCGTCAAGGTTTCTCATTCAGAACATCTGCAAAGTAAAAATTATCTCAGGACCTATTTAAATTAGAAATTTAT
>NW_026267503.1:182763-186668 GCF_000697945.3 Frankliniella occidentalis
AAAGTTTAAGATTTTTTCTCAATCCAGCAACAGCGTAATGAGTCAGCCACAAACAAGTGCCAACGCAGAAAAATCTCCTGTGGCAAATCACGAGATACAGACTACAAAATAGGAACAAATATAACAGCATCTGTTATCCGACACGCAAAAGAAAAAAAAAAAAAGATGGGAGTCTACCCAAGAAGTGTGGAACAGTCTGCTCTACTGTAACGTTTCTGGTTCACGGCCCACTGCCGATCCGGTCCTCCTATCGCACTCCATCAAAACTCAGTCGGATTTGTGCCGAAGAGTCCGGCGGGTGGGACGGAGGCCACAACTCCGGAAACCAAGCCTGCCACATCCTACCGACCGACGCACCGGCGCTTTCGCACTGGCCGCGATGCGGTGGGCCTCCCCCGCAAACCGCGCCATTTCCACGGCTGTGCAACGGTCCTCTGGCCTGTGTCCAAACATGTAGCGACACTTGGAGAGACAAAACCAATAACAATTTAGCAATGTGTGCACTGTCCACCACTATTGGGGTGGGGGCCCCGCCCGGCCTGCCCTCTGCGGTCATTCCCTGCCAGCTGTTGCTGCGCTGCCGGTGCGCGCGTGGGCTGGGGGAGGGGGGGGCGTGGTGCCCGCTGCGAATCCTCGTCGACGTCCTGGTCCGGGGCGGCGGGGAGCTTCGCGCGATGCCACGGGGCTGCTTAAAGGTCAGCCGAGGGCTGCTTCCTCCTCACGAATCTGGAGAAGTATTCAGGCCGCCAGCACTTGCAGGAGCCCGGCACCAGGAACCAGTCGTAGTAGAGCCGCACCTGGAACACGACGGGACGGGACGCACCGGGCCAGTGAAAGCGAAGAGGGCTTGGCACCGCCCGGCGCGGCGGCGGGGCGAGCCGCGCGGGCACAGCCAGACACAGCTGACACAGCCCCTCCCGCCGAGCGAACCCTGACCTACCTGGAAGCAGCCTATCTCGTCGACGCCGTCGCAGTGCGTGCTGGCGGGCGAAGCTGCCGCCGAGGTGGCGCGCCCCGTCGAGTTGCCCGCCGCCATGGAGGCCATGGGGGCCTCCCGGATGGACCGCTTGTGGAGGTACTGGGGCGAGTTCTGCAGAAAAGGGTAAAGGGGTGAAGTTTTCATCTGGAGACGGGTTCTTTCGTTGCGATCTTCTTCGCGAAGTGGAAGCGGGCCGCGCACTCACCTGGTGGTCCGAGTCGCGATGCGGATGGTCGCGCTGGTCCCTGCCGGGGAGCACCGCGTCCGGGTAGTACAGCTCGGCGACCAGCATGCTCAGCCAGCGCGGCGACGACAGGCAGGCGCCGTCCATGTAGTGGCACTTGTTTTGACTGCAACACCGAGACGCACGTGTAGGCGTGTGCGTGGAGGGGGCGTGGAATAGTCTTGGGGAGAGGGGGGGGGGGTACTACTCACAGACAGCGAGTGACCTCCACGGTCTGGGTGAAGTAGCCCTCGTACGGTATCTGCACCACGTAGCGCCACACGCCCTGGTAGTTCCGCGCGAACACGGGCGTAGAGTACTCCACCCTGGCGGGGCATGGCGTGGGCGGCGGGCCCTCGTAGCCCATGTGCGGCCCAGGTCCCTGCTGGCCCTGCTGGGCTGGGCCGCCCATGGGGCCACCACCTCCAGGCGGGCCACCGAGAGGGCCACCGTGGCCCCAGGGACCGGCGCCACCGCCGTCCTCCCGCCGCTCGGGCCCCCCCGGGGCGCCCGGGCCGGGTCCGCCGCTCGGGGGGCCACTCTGTCGCTGGGGGCCGCCCGTAAGCCCGAGCGCGCCCAATGCGCCCAGCGGCTCGCCCTGGATGGCCTTGTACAGCATGCACATCCTGAAATACACGACAGCCGGTTCAAACGCTCTGTTTATCGATGGAAAACCTCGCGCGCGTCACCGAGGCACACTCACACTCCACCGCCGTTGTCGCAGAACTTGCGGCCCTGCCTGCTGGACGAGCGGCCCTGAGCCGCCTCCGGGGCCGCGTCAGGGACGGAGCGGGTCACTCGGTTGCTGCTCGGGCTGCTGTAGTACGCCCCCTCCGCCGACTTGGCCACCTTCGGCAGGGACTCGTCCGCCTGCAGGATCGGCAGCGCCTTGCTGAAGAACTCGAGGGTCTTGTTCTTGATGAGCTCACTGCGGGGAGGTGTCAGGGTTATTTAGGGACGCTCATGATTCGGAACACTTCCTCGCCCAGCGTAGCACACCATGGCTACTCACAAGGGATAGGGCGTTCCGTTGGGTGTGGGGCGCATCGGGTTCCTCGGGATGACGCCCTTGTTGAGGTCGCCGCAGAGGTTGTTCAGGGACTTCTTGGACGCGCTGGGCCCAGCGAGTCCTGCAGAACAGAGCGACAAGGTCATCACGAGGACGTTCCGCGTGGACGCGCACTCCCATCGTTCAAAAGGTTGGGGAGGCGGGGGGAGGCTTACCTGGACAGGGCACGTCCACGAACACGTAGGGCGGCGGTCCCACCTTAGGGGGCTCGGCGTTGGGCGCCTCCACGAACGCCATGTAGCCCTCGGGCGCCTCCAGCAGTGGGTCCGGGGGCGCCCCCGCGGGCCCACCCCTCGGGCCGCCACCCTGCAGCGAGGCCGGCGATGACACGACAGCCAGGACGCCACCCGCGCAAGCGCACAGGACCTGCAAAAGCACAGGGCGATTGTGTATGCTCAAGGACTAAAATGCAAAAGGAGACAGGCCCAGGAAAAAAAGTTTTACCGAGGACATGATCATGCAAGAAGATGATACAAATTTGAGGCCAGTGCCTTGTCTTGATTTGGCCCGATATCGAGAAAGGTTTCGTAATGCCCACTGTACCATCCGATAAAAACGGGAACTCATAACTTGCGCCTCCACCGAAGGCCCCATTTCATTCAAACTAAAGTTTTGTACCAAAACTACCACAATGCCGTTCCGGTCGGCCAATAAACGCGAACGAGTCATGGATTTGTCATTTTAACATCCAAATTGTTTCCGAAACAGTCAAGATTTCAGGCTGAAACTGCGTCATTTTGACCCCACACGAGCTCAGCTCTAGTGGGGGACCGCCCGCCAGAGTGAGGGTAGGCAACCCTCAGCGGGGTGTGCACCGAGTCGCGGCCGGTGGCCTACCGCGCCGGGGGCTCGGCTCGGGCTGGGCTCGCTCGCCGGCCGAGGGGGGTCGTCGACCCTCGAGCGCAGCGCTGTAAGTCGCTGGCCCAACTGGCATGGTCGCCGCCAAGGTCAAAGAAAGTCGAGGGCGGGTCAAGGACAGACGCGTCAATCCCGTCTTAACATTGTGAGAGAGGAGCCCAAGGGAATGGAATGGAGTGCGTGCAGTGGAGCCGGGCTGCGGGCCGCGGCCGGGGCCGGCGGGGACCAGGGCCCCGAGGAGGAGGCGCGTCCCGCCGGGCCAGACCGCCCTGTTTAAAGTATGCCGGGTCCGACGGCCGGCAAGCTTCGTCCCGGATCTGGGTCAAACTGATGTCGGGTCAGCCGGGCCGCGGCGGGGCGGCGGGGCGCGGTGGGGCGCGGTGCTGTTGGAGCGGGGCGCGGCGGGGCCCATACCCCGGCTTCAGGTGGGTAAACCTGCTACCCCTCTCCCGCCCGCTCCCCCGCGCTGCCCCCACCGCCGCGTTTGCCGTCATTTTCATTCCCCATTGATTCTTGCGTGCGTGCTAGAGAGACGGCGCGTGCGCACGCCCCGCACGCCAAGCACGCGTTGCACGCCACGCACGCCACGCACGCCCCGCACGTGCAACGCGACCACCTTTAGCTGTGTGCACGATGCAAACCCCGCCGCCCCGTGCTCACGCCGTGCTAGCGGGTCCGCATTCCGCTGCCCAGCTGATCCGGCCCGGCGGCCGGCCCGGCTGGACGCGTTTATTTTGGTCACATGCAGATTCCAGCCCCGCCCCCTCCTTCCCCCC
>NW_026267503.1:193184-201598 GCF_000697945.3 Frankliniella occidentalis
CCTCTGTTTTAGAAACTTTTGATTCTGTTCCAAATTTTTCTGTCATTAGTTGATACCAATAGAAGAATGTAAATTATATTGTAAACTTTTGTGTATATATTTGTATATCTATGTATATCTTGAGTTCTCTATGAACCTATTCAACGTTGTCTTCTTACATCCTCATGGCTGATTCTTAAATGGAGACTGAGGTGTTGTCCCAGTTCTCCCTGTCCTGCTCATACAAGAAAAACAAAAAGTTCAGAAGTGGCCTTTTTTGTCTCTTTTTCCACATACAATGTGTACTTTTTAGAAAATGGTGGTTTGCGGTATATTTTGAAGGAATAGACCTCTCTCCCCAGAATGTGACAACAGTGCATGTCTGGGATTCAAAAGTTTAATGCATGTGTGTTGTTTTTAAAATGGAGAACACTTGTACTGAGTGCATTGTAAATTTCTGAAAGATTTAAGGGGGAATGAGTAATTGTAAGTACAGTCATTTGAAATACTAAGTATCTCAAATCTTTAAACCAAACCGCACAGTTGCCACTTTGCGGGCACAGAGATCTTTATAATTTAAAGTAGCAACTCTGCTTGAAAATTGACCCTAAGCAAAGAATTTATTTTCCCTTTCGGTAATTTTTGTTCTTCTATTATGTATGGAACAAGTATCCCATTGTGTACCTACCTGAAATTTTAGACTAGCTGTTCCATTATCTGGTGCTCCATCCTATTTGGCACATGACATAAGAGGCAAGTTACTGATGAGAATTGCTCTTTGGAGGACAGGTATTGTCCTTCGCCCCCCTGCTGTGATTTGTTTTTTCATAAATCAATTTGGCATTGGCAAACAAAGCATCTTGGTTTTAATCTTGTGTTTCCTGACTTTTGTCAGGTACTTGTTTAATAACATTACAATAATAGTTAATGTGGTTTCCTCACTGATTCCATGTAATATTCGGCCTATCAGTATTTTTTATCCAAGACTACATTATGTTTCTAAGTTCAACTGGATTCCATACCACAAAACATCTGTTCTCTCTATTCTTCTGAACTCTAACTACTTGCTATAATAAAATGTTGAGTGCGGCGTGATCTACACCGTGGGTCCCAATAACATGGGATTGCCTATCCCCGCCGCAATCAACCTGTTAACTGTCTTGCAATCCCATAATATCAAGGTTCTATGAAGATATAGCGATATGCAGACCGTCAGCATCAACAAAAGAAGATCTACAGAACTGCGATTGGCACCTTTGTGCACAGATGGCCAATCACAGTTCCGTAGATCTTCTTCTGTTGATGCTGACGCTGACATGCTGCCCTGCTGATTGTCAGCAGATTGCCTTAATTTGATACAACCCAATTGTTCAGTTTTACTTCTTTCAAAACAATACTTTTAAATGTCTTGTGTAACATTTAAATTATCCTAATGTTCTTCTGTTTGGTTTCTGCTCTCTACTATAAACTGGTTTATAATTCTTCCCATTTTTTAAATTGAGATACAATGTTTGAAACTAGGCAAACACATTGTCTCTGTAAATTAAGGAAATACTGTTCAAATGCATTTAATATTTGTTGTGTGTACAAAGTTAATTGCCAATCAGACCATGGCATTCATAAGGTATGAACAGGTTGGCAAATATTTTTGTACACTTTTCTATTTTGCGAGTGTTGTGTTAATTTATAAATTGTCTCCAAAGTGTGGTGTGTGCTTTTTCTGTGTGATGTGTAAAATGTTGGGTTGGTGTAGAAATTTAGTTGACTTACATTAAGTGAACTATTGATAACAGTTTTATTCTCTGGTTGATCTTTGGTTTTGGATGGTTTGCCCAATATTGTTGAGGTCTTTTAGAATATTTGATCAGTTATCTGATAATCTTACTTTGTGAAACTGTTCTGTCCATCAATTGAGTGCAAATTCCTTGGGTCCTGTAGTAAATCATAGTGGTGAAACCCATCAAAGGCTAATGTTCAATCCAAAAATATCCTACAAATTGAGTTTTGTTTCAAAACACTTGTGAATAATTTATTTTTAAATATTTTTAGTCTTGACTTTTGTACGAGTGACCTGCTCTGAATTCCAGATTTTCGTTTCTGGTTTTAGTGAAAACATACCTGTCTAATTTGGTTTAACTCCATGTTCATGCTGTGATTAAAATTTTATTGATTGCACAATGACTTATCAGCACTTTTCCTGTGGTGAGGAACTCTACCACTAGCTTAAAAGAATATTTGTTGGTTAAGTTGTGTGAATCAATGTGTTTCTTGGAGACACTATGAATAAAGTCCCACTGTTGAGAAAATAAATTCGAGTTTTCAATTGAGCTCCATGAGAAATGAATGTACCTCAAAAAATAAAGCAAAAGAAAGATTAGAAAAGAAAAACGATGTATTCAATTTTTTTTTGGTCATAGGCAGGCACATCAACAACGTCTAACAGTAAAATAAGGACCTTCTGACAATGTAATGTGATAACCAGTTGGATAACAAAAAGGTAAAAGAGGTCCACACACACAATTTTTTTTTAAAGTTGACATGCAATTTTTAAAACTTCAGTATTATTTTAAAATGGCCCACATGTGAATTGAATTAAGAACAAAAACCCTGTCCATTTACAATAATAATCAAGACAAAGCATCTGTAGTTGTACTGTGCAGCAATCAGAAGACAATTTACATGAAAGTACACTGGCAAGATAAATTAGAGAGCAAAGTAAACCATTAGGGAAAAATGCAAAAATTTGTCACAACTATCAATACAATCACTGGAAGTAAACTCTTAAAATATTGTGCTGTCATGGACTGATATACATATTGGCACTAGATTACAATTATGTAACACTTTATCTACAGAATAAATAAATATTTGTACATGAGCAGCCAAACTTTCAACATGAAACCAATTCATGATTAAGAGGCAAGGCAATCAGATCTATTTGAATGTCTTATCAGAGCTACAGCTTCAATTGCTAGCGAAACATTTAATTACAGTGATGACCAATCAGAGGTACTAGGACCAATTTTAAATAGAATAACTATCACACAAAAATGCGAACTAGTATGGATGCTAACTCTAGGTAACACATGTGAAATGTGGTGGCACAATCACTTATTAATACTTATGAAACCAAAACGGAAAAATTCACTCAATATTTAATACTAGCACAAAGACCAACAACACTACTAAAGGCAGTAGGGAAACCATGCCAAAAAGAAAATTTGAGATCAGAACTCTCCAACATTATTTAGAATCACCAAGCAATGAAGAGCAGTCCTGAAAAATTATTCACTTTGGTCTGAGAAAGTAAATCTAAACAAATTTCCAAATCTGTACAGGGTCAAGTATAAATAGGTGTCTTTGGAAGTCTTCTGTATAAGATTTTGAAATAGATTACATATAGATATAGATATATATTTAACTTTACAATTTTAATCTTAATATTGCATCATCCTCACCAGGATATGAGTCTTTTAGAAAATACTAATCTACATTTCCTTTGGTTCCACATCAGTTGTGAGACTATCGTACTTTCAATAAATTACATGATTTGAAAAAGCCATTTTGGCCACAAGAAGAAAAAATTGTCAATATAAATTAGGTAAGTGCTCTAATGTTTTGTTCCATAGATAATACAGAATACAATATAAATATTAATAGAATAAATACAAACTGGGACCTATTCAATCTCACACTTTAAATTTAAACCTACACATGAAAAGATGAATATCCTCAATCAAATGAGGGTAATACTGTGGTGTAGTCTGACAAGGCGGTTAGAGATTGAGGAAATCATTGCTAAATGCTACAATACATTTTGGAAAAGAAGAAAACAAAAACATTGGGATGAGTTAGTACAAGGTATACAATAAACTTTACAACACACAAGAAACTTAACAAGAAACATACTAACAAGAATACATGTCTCTTACATTCAGAGATCCAGGTCACACAACACACTTGAGACATGAGAGAGAGAGATTAGAAGTCAACTATGTTGCTGTGAGATATCTGTTGGTGGTAACACTGGTATGAACTCCTGTGAGAAATGGCTACTATGAGCATACCAAGAAAAAGAAATTTCATAAATATAATCAAACAAAGAATAGTGATGTATGAGATGTGTCAAAGCATAGCAGTCTTAGGTGCTTCAATTTCAAGTTGACACCAAGGCATACTCTGCAATACATCTTAATTTGCAGCTTTAATATTAAAGGTGTACTTTATCAGTCCTCGAAATCATATTTGCCACTTTCCGTTATGTTGCTTGATACTCAACTTAAATAAAGCACGGAAAATTCAAACACATCAACCTTTTAAAAACAAAGAGGGCATCCACTGCTCTGGTTTAAAACAATAAGACTAGTGATGTGAGATTTCATAGAAATATGTGATACTGGCCTCATCTATTTACTCAGATGATTAAGGAACACATCTGTTAGAGATTTAAAGATCGAGGTTTCAAAGTCGCCTGGCTAAGGTACTTATGGGCTTGTTCTGTTAGTTCCAGCTGGTCCAGTGTCTTTCCACAGGCAACCATCTCCCATCGCACGTCCAACTGAAACACAACAAAAAAATGCTTTAGCTCTAAATTCTAGAAGGGATAAAGATAGATAAATACAGGGATTATTATTGGTGTTAATTTTAACTACTGAACAGCGGCAACTAGTTTTTCTTTTAATGGGAAAGGTTGAACACAGAGAAAATAACAAATGGTTAGAAAGGACATAGGACATCATTTATGTAAATAATACTACTGCATAAAATTTGATATATGTATTAGTGCTTACAAGAAACAAAAACATGCACAAATTATAGAGAACTAGCATGCCCTTAGTTAATAGGAGAAAGAATAAAACAATTATGGTACTAATAAGAAAATAAGTTTGGGAATAAACAGCCATTACAACACAAGTGTGTGCCTCACAAGCCAATAACCTGCAAACTCATGCAACACTTTCTAAATGCCCACACAACTTCAAATCTCTGGAAATATTTGCAGAACATGTTAGTATGTTACTTGTTTCACACAATTCTCAAGGACCTCACCTTTGGCACTCTGAGATCTCTGGATGTATCTCCAAAATGGATACGTTTGACGACCGATTGTTTGGTAGGTGGTGTGAGCAGAGATGAAGTCTGACACCCACTCTGAAGAGGAACAAGACAGGCTATACAACATGATCTATCAAGTACTCAAGGCACCACCACCTCATGACACATCAAAAAGGTCTAGAGTGACAGAGAACTGTCATGTCATACCCAGTACCAGATTTCCCTTCACGCATAAATAACTTTATCTTTAGGACTTGGACAGTTCAAGTTCTGAACTAAAAATACTAAGGAGACTGAGCAGCAGTCCTCTCCAACAAGACAACTTAAAAATATCCTGCACCACAATTCTATTCTCGACTGTTGTATGTTGACAGTCACATAACACTGCATTCCATTTAAACCAAGATGGAAAGTTGCTCACCTTGGTGCCGGGGGAAGGAGGGTCATTGGCCACAGGTACTGCTAGAACTTCATCTAGATCCGTCATGATGGAGGGCGGGGAGAACAGAACTGATCGGTCACCAACCAATGATTTACTCTAAAAAGATAGAACACAACATAATACAATTAATTTTGCAGAAGATGAAAATGAGGATTTCAGTCACTACAATAAGTTAGCGTTGCAAACTCACAGGTGTTTCAACCACAAATGAACATGAGGGGGAGAAGGACACTGAACGGTCAACATTCATGGATTTGCTCTGAAATGAAAAGTACATATTTCTTTAGCAATGAGTTCAAAATAAATATTGAAGTTCTAAACTGACATAATTATTAAGATAAACAAAGGAGGAAAAAAAGAGACTTACAGGTGACTCAGCAACAAAAGAAGGATCAGTCACCCCCGGTACGCTTATATTTCCTGGAGTACTCCAAGATGGGGCAAGGGCTTTCCTTACTTTCTTATTTGGTACATTTTCCTTTCCAAGAGGTGTAATGCCTCGCCGCTTAACGGTACCCACATAACCACTGTCCTGCAGAGAATCCTGATACAAAGATGAAAAAATCAAATTAAAAAATTTGAACATATATGGGCATGAGCGCATTAATTCATCACTAAGTGAGGTAGTACCTGGTATGTTGTATAATTGATCATGCTAGCAGTATCCGTTTCATACTGTGAATCTGACAAGTCAGGCTGTTCTTTTTTCATAATTTCATCAATATCCTCTAGACGAGTAGGAGTTTGAGGCTAAAAAGTAAAAAATTAAAAATAATAAAATCAAGGCGTAGGTAAAAAAAATACACTTTAGTTCAAAGCTACATATTCTTTGGTTCCCATACCAAGTTCTTCACAGCTCCATTTTTCTTCTCTAGCTTAGCTAGAGCATCCTTGAATGGTGTAGGTGTTCTTGGAAATGATAACCTCGTCTTCTTACTAGGAGTTGAGTCATTGCTCCTAGACTCAGTGCCACCCTCACTGTGCTCTGAGTTGGCCGCGTGACGCGCCAGTCTCTGTCGTGCAGCCTGTTGAAGAGGGAGTGTGTCTGGAGTGCAGAGGGGGCCCGGACTTCCCTCGCGGTCACGGTCCCCATCACAGTTGAGGGGTGTTGACTGAGCGGCCACGAGGTTCCGGCGCACCGGCGTTCCAGTCAGGGAGATCTCCAAATTCGGCGAGTTCAAGAATTGAGATGGACTGAAAGGCACTTGTTTGATGGGGGTGGCCTGCCTGTCAGGTGAACCTCCTCCTAGACCACTACTCTGCATCTGAAAATGTTAGTAATACATGTGGGTTACGGGCGGACACGTAGGATAAAGTTGAGGGATTTAAAGTCAACTCTGTGTTAACTTACAGACTGAGCCGCAAAATCAGACGATATACCCGAATCTTGAGGTCTATTAAAGCTCACTATGTCATGTTTAAATTCAGAAAATGGTCCCGATAATAACTGCATCTGACTATATGCTGAAGGAAGAAAAGAAAGGCGTAATAAGTATAATTTCAAATTGCTTTAGAGGAGTCTTCTCACAAAAAGTTCAACTTACAGCTGATCGGTTCCTTCTTGGGTGACAGTTTCATGCCATCATCAGAAGGACTTGATTGCATACTCAGATACCTGCATAAGACAAATAGAACATGTAACAGATCCGCCACATAAATGATAGACACCAATACGATAAGAGAAAGACGGGGAAACTTACTTGAAGGGTGACGGCGAGAACGGATCCGGCGATTCCATTTCCATTTTCAGGTCAAACACTCTCTGCTGCGGCTGAGGAGTCAACAATGGTTGCGGATTGTTGCTTTGCGTTGAGAGGGGACTGGGCGCAGGACTCGGCGCCGAGCTCTGACTGTGAGACTGGTCGTAGATCTCTGGCGATGACCACTCTGAGCTCTGAAACATGTTGAGAAAACGGAGTGAAAACATGGAACAGCGGGCGAGAGGGGAGGGAGAGGAGACGAAGGGTTCTCGGGAGGCCGGCGCTCACCTCGTACATGCTGATGCCGTACTCGGTCATGTTGAACTTGTCCTGTTGGGCGTCGCGGCGAGAGGCGGCCGAAGCGCTGCTCGTCGGCGTGGACGTGGTGGCCGAGTACACCTTGGGGGGAGCACCGGAGCCCGAGCCGGTCAGGCGCGCCAGGATGCCGACGGAGATGGGCTGGTGCGAGCTGTGGTGCTGCGCCGTCAGCGGCTGGTGCTGCTGCAGGGACGCGGCCGAGGACGCCGCGGGCGCCACCATGGAGGCCTGCGGCTGGCAGCGGCGCGCCGTGCTGCGCCCGCGCCCGCGGGACTCCACGCCGCCGCCGCGCATGTCCGGGTCGAACTTGCGGCGCATCGTCGAGTTCCAGTGGTTCTTGATGGCGTTGTCGGTCCGGCCCGGCAGCAGCTTGGCGATGCGCGCCCACTGGTTGCCGAACTGGCGGTGCGCCTGGTAGATGATGCGGTCCTCCTCCTCGGTCCAGGCCGTCTTCTTGATCTTGGGGTTGAGGTGGTTGTGCCAGCGCTCGCGGCACTGCTTGCCGATGCGGCCCGTCAGGTGGCGAGCGATCAGGGTCCACTTCTTGGGCCCGTAGCGCTGCACCAGCTCCAGCACCTTCTCGTCCTCCTCCTTGGTCCACGGGCCCTTCACCAGCGCCGGGTTCACCACCTTGAGCCACCGCTGCTGGCACTGCACGTCCGACCGGTCCGGGAAGTTCTTGGCGATCGAGTCCCAGTTCTCATTGTGTTCCTCGACGAGCTGCTTGAGGAGCGCGTCCTGCGAACACACGGTGGTCGTTAGCGTCGCGGTCTCAGTCTCTCGTCAGGGTGGCACTCCCTTAGGGGCGGTCCCCACGGGCTCTGAGGAGGTGAGTGATGCAAGCGCACACATCCCCCAGGGGCAGAGCGGGGAGCGGCTTGACCCATCCCCCCCATCCCCGTGATATTCAAAAGACCCCC
>NW_026267503.1:201763-205265 GCF_000697945.3 Frankliniella occidentalis
GGGGAGGGGGGGGGGGGCGTCCGGAAAATCGGAAGAGTAAGAGAGAGGGAGATGGGGGATAAGGGTTGCCTGCTCGCGAGGTGCTCTCGCCGCCTGTGCGCTCTCTCTGCTCCCTCACCGCTTTGTTCTTCCCCTGTTCCTGCTCCCCGTGCGACCTTTGTCATGCAGCGGGCAGGAGGGAGAGAAAGAGAGAAACAGAGAGAGAAAGAGAGAGAGAGAAAGAGAGAGAAAGAAAGAGAGGGGGGGAGAAGTCCCCCATTGCTCAACACGGGGATGAAGAGGATGGCATCACGGAGGAGCGGCGTGCGCTGCAGGCCGCGCAGCGTATGGAGATAATCTAATCGCGCAGTGGAGTTTGAGAGAGGGAGAGGGGAGGGCGGGGGGACATTGCAATGCAGCCTTTCAGCAAGAAATCTAGTGAGTTGATGTGGGATAAGTGCAGATTGAGAGAAAAAGAGGAGGGGCACAGGGAGGGAAAATAGACAGTCTTGAGACTGTCTGAAAAAAAAAAGATGAGTCAAACAGCACAACACTTGTTGTTTACGCACCTCCTCTTTGGTCCACCGCCCCTTGTTCACGGCCTTCCTGTTGATCCCCAGGCTGTGCGCCGACGCGCCGGTCAGCTCGTCCGCGGCATCCGCGGCCCCGGACTCGTCGGACTGGTCGTCGCTCGACGAACTCTCGTAGCCGGACCGAGAGCTGCAAACAGAGATGAAGGAGGAGTTAGGACCTGGGCATGATCATGATGAAAACAGGGGAGAGTCGGTGTGTGTCGCGAGGTAGGACGAGAGAGGCGACCGAGGTCCGAGGGTGCGCTCTGATGCGCGACGGCACACTAGTGACGGCACGCGTGTGCGGGCGAGGACGAGTAGTGGCTGTTCCACCCGCAACAAGACCCCACGAGGCTTACGGCCGACCCCGACCCCCGTCAGGTGAAGGGCGCAGCCGCGTTACCTTGAGGTGGAGGACGATACGTACGATATCGTCTCCGTCCATCGCACTGCTTGGTATCCGTCGAACCTTTACGGACTCAGCCGTCCAGTCGTCCACCCCCGCCGCCGACAGGTCCGGTGCGTTGCGGAGGAAACGGAAATGAAAATAACTCGAGGGAATCACGGTTAGCCGACCGTGGCCCGCGGCCAGCGAGCGGCGGTGGCGTCCTCGTGATGCCATCTCCTCGGCGTCGCCCTCGCCCTCACCCTCCGGGGCTCTAGAGCGCGGAGCAGCGCTGCGCCCCACCACGCCCCATCAGTCACACTCGGCTGCTCGCCCAGGGCGGGGGAGGGGGCTCCTGCGCCCCCCTGCTGCCTGTTGTTCCAGTGGCTGAGCACACGGCCGGCCACGACATCCGGTTGGGCCTCCAGAGCCTCCAGCAGCGCGCCCGAGGAAGGAAAGGAAAGGAAGTGCACGCGGACGTAACTGGAACGCACCCCGGCCTACCGGACGGGCTGGAGGGCTGAATCACACCTCTGCGCGGCCGGATGTGTCGCCACGTCGGCTCCCCACAGCAGCCTCCCTCACCCGCCCCCAGCCCTGCCAAGTCCTCATCCCCCCGTCCCTTACCCCTTTCCTTTGGCGCCAACGAGCCCTGTAGCCAAGCCAGTAACCATCTTACTCTTCTTCCTCTTCTAGCAGGTCGAAAAAGTATGGGCATCCAGAACACAAAGGCGGGGGTGGGGGCGGGGGTGCGAGGGGTCGCTTTAAAATTCACACCTTTCGCATCCATGTAGGCGGGTAGTAGTTTCCCAGTCGTGCCGCGAGCACGCCGCCGCCCTCACTGGGCGTGTATACTCCGCAACTGCCGAAGCCATCGTAAACTATGGAAATGTGCGGCGGCCGGGCCTGGCCGTGCATCGCTAGAGGCAGGCCCAGGTGCATCGCTCTTCTGCGCCATCGCCGGCATGTGGGTCGAGGCATATGGCACCACCACCGGCATGGAAATGAGTGAGTAAAAAAAGGGGGTGGGGGAGGCCGGCGCAGACACACCATGGTCCTTGAGACACACACACATCCCCGTTTGGCGTCCTGATGGCCCCGCATCGCTGGTCATCGCGCTACGCCACGCCACGCCCCACCAGCGTGGGAAGGTGTGCGTAAGTGTGTGTATGTATGGGTGTGGAGCTCTATGCTTCGCTATGTAGGGGAGGAGGGGGGGGGGGAGAAGGACCAGTCCCACCACTTTCCACCCTTCATCTCCTTAAAACCCTCCCCTTTCCCCTCCAAGGAGTTGCAATACAAAAGAGGTTCGTGCAATGATAATAATAATGTATGAATGTGAGTGTGTGGGTGTGCAAGAGAGTCGGTGAACTCGCTGAGGTGTACTCGATCAAAGGGGTCATCGAGGGTGGGTGCGGGTAAAAGTTATAAAAATGTCGAGAAAATAATATAGGAAAATGAGGAACTATTCTATTTTGGAATAAATTTCATATAGTTGCCAAAATATACAACCTGCATACTAAGCTGAAGGTTGAAGAAATCATCCGACTTGCATTTCGAATCTTGTGCGACTCCCGACTTTGAATAGCCGATATGATGGATATGGGGTTGTAAGCCATATCCTTTAGTGGTCCCCCTCCCCCGTATCTCCGCACCCCCAACCCACACCCTGCAGATCTGGGCATCGCGACGGTGGGAAAAATAGGGGAGGGACCTGGACAGGTTATCCCCCCCCCCCCTTAGAGAACACGCTTCTCTCTAAATCCTTCCCTCTGCCAAAGCCACGCTTTTATTTTCGCTTATGTCTCCGCACTTTTTTTTTATTTGAGAAAGAAAATTATGGCATTGTTGCTCGTTTTCCGAAAAAATGGGTGTCTCAATAGTGGGAATATTATAAGAAACGAAGAATCCGCGAAGGGTTTTGCAAACGCAGAAAGGGTGAATTTAATAGGGACAATGCCTGCAGGCGAGGGAGCAGAGAATCATCGGGGACCTTTAGCACCCTAACAAACTACAGTCATGACTGACTTGCAAGTAAAAAAAAGAACAACCAAACAGGGCAAACATAGGTAACGCATGAGGGACATCAGTATTAATAATCAACAATGACTTCATATATTATGCAAAATGACCTCGTAGGTCATTAATCCATCACGAAGGTGTCATTACAGTATGAGCAAGACGTTGACCTGAAGAGTAAACAGGTATCTTGTGCTTTTCCTAACCCTTTCCACGGCTTTCCACGCACAATTCCTGTACTTTGGTAGATATTTTGCCAGTGCTGCACGACAGTATACAACCAGAGAAGTTAAGAGAAAACATTTGGATAATTACTGATTTCAATGTTATAAAAAATTATTCGATGCCTCTATGTACTATTTCTCAAAATCAGAGAGAAAATAACCCGGACCAAGCTTATGGTTTTCATTACTTTAAGCAATCAAAACGTTTGTTTCTCTGGAAATGAAGGTAACGTACGAGTCCACGGCGTGGCCAAAGGCATGATCTTGCGGAGTTGCCACATCGAATCAGACAATTTAGATTGGGGAGAGGAGATGGAGGGAGG
>NW_026267503.1:214675-224426 GCF_000697945.3 Frankliniella occidentalis
GCTCCGGAGGGACCCCCGCAGGCGGCCGCCCCGCCCCGCACAGCTGACACGGTAAAGCCAATCACCTGATGGGGCCCCGGTCACGTCGCCAGCCAGGCCTCCGGGTCCGGGGACTCCGGAGGCGTGCTCCGGGCGGGCACCCCCGCTCCGACGGGCTCCGGTCCGGGGGGCTTAGACACCTAAGCACCGGGGCTGAGCTCCATGCCGACATTCCAGGGCGCGGCATAAGGACTCGTCACGTCCCCTCGGCATGTGCTACCGACACTAGAGTTTCACCACGCGGCACTTACGCCTCATTGCCGAAGTCCTCGATCTTGACCAGGTTGTTATTGTAGCCGTGGTGGTGGGTGGGTACCGCCCTGGGGGGGTAGTAGTACCCGTCCATAATGCTATCCATGGTGTGTCCTCGGTGCGCTGCACTACACTCGCATATCCCTCGGCTGAGTGGGTCGCGCGCGAAACTCGTCGGCTGCCGTGGCTGCGGATCGCACGGACTTGCCTCGACCCGAACCCCACGACGATTCCCTCCAGACTGATGATATGAGGGAGGAAGAGGGAGAGAGGGAGAGGGAGTGGGGGTGAGGGAGGACCACGAGAGCGCGCCCGGGCCAGCGCGGCGGCAGCGGCAGCAGCGCCCCCCTCCCCCTTCTTCTCACTCGCACGGCAACAGCAGGCAGCCGGCGCAGTGGCGGCGCGCGCTCTCTCTCTCGCTCGCTCCCGTGGGCTGTAGGGGGATGACTCGCTCCTTCTCTCTCACATTCAGTCTCCCTCCGGAGTGGGGGAAGGGTCGGTCCCTAAAATACGAGCACCACGTCAGTCCCTGTCTTACGTCATCTGGTCCTGGTTGGTGTCCTGGCCTGGCCGAGGCCCCGGCGGGGCGGGACATTCCGCGCAGGGCAGCGCTGGGACCTAACGGGCCTATCCAGGACAGTCCAGGACAGTCCAGTCCCACGGGAACAGCGGGGCCTGCAGGGGCGCGGCGGCGGCCGGCTGCGGCGGGCTTGCCCGTGGGGCTCTTTGTCTGCGCCAGCGCGCGACGCGCGCGTTTGGCGCCAAAAGGACTCCCGGCTGGCATCCAGGTTCCCGTCGAAGCGGGGCATCTGGTTGATGTCTTATCCGAGCCAGGACGTTTAACGTCGAGTTTCCGCCTCGGACGCACGGACACAAGTATTTTATACAGACTATGTATACGCCCTTTAAAGGTTTGGTGTCAACCAGATTCAAGAGTAAACTCTTAATCACCGTGATTTAAATATAATTCTTTGAGACGTTCGAAACGGGCGGACCACTCGCGACGCATAACGGATGAGCCCTTACGATTTGACCGCAGACAATAACCCCCAAGCCTAGGCACGAAAGGAAGAGTGGACGGCGATGGTCGCGATGTGACTCATGTGGACACGAGGTCCTTCTGGGAAGAGCAGAGCTAAGAAGAGCGCACAGCCTCACTGGACCCTAGTCTGGAGACCCAGCGCACACTCGTACAAGAGTGTCACCTGGTAGGAGTTCCCCGGCCTACCCTCCCTGCCCGGGCCCGCGACATCAAGTACAAGGTCCAAGTGCGTCCCGTGTACTTCTAAAGTACTACTTTGGTGTCCAGGCGGCGAGGACACGGGAGTCGAGCTCAACGCCACATCTCGTAGTGCGTGGCCCACAAGGCGGAGGACACCGTCAAGGCCCCGACTGCGGACGCGGACCCCGTCGGAGCGCCTCCCTTCCCCGCTTACGCGCGCGCCCTGCCCGGGGCGGGCTCTCACGGCCTGTCTGGCTGCCAGCTCCGTCTGCGCGGCACAGCCCGGGTCCCGGTCCCCTGCCGGCGACCCCTAGCGCTCCTTGCTCCCTAGCCAGCCCGTCGTAGGGGATGCAGGCCACCAGGTGTCCGCCCCGCCCCGCCCCGCCCCTCTCCTCGGCACATGCCCCGCCCCGTTTTATACAATTCCCGAATTTCCCTCGATAGATTTAAAAGGACAGAGTCAAGTCACCAAGGCGACGACCGCGGGATGTGGTGGGGGCATCCACACACACGCACACAGTTAAAAAGAAGCAAAGAGATAAAAAATAAAAATAAAAACCCTCATTAAGTCTATCTTGGACAAACTGAGCTCTAGCCAAGCCTGGTAGCCCAGAGTCTATCTGTCTTGACCATATGCACATCAAAAAACTTCAGAATTAGCCTAAAAGAACAAAGCATTCCAGAAATTGAAAATAGAAGACTGAAACTGGTGGAAACAGCCATTAACGGTCCGCACCTTACCTTTAATAATGAGAGTAATTTAATTGACTGTTATAAATTATTGTAAATGATGATATGGCTGACTATTTGAAAATTTCAGAAAGCACGTTACTTAAAAATTTATGATCCTATCCAACGTCATAGGCATGTAATAGCATTATGATAAGCAATACTGGGACTGGAGACCACTCATTAATATATCTGGTCAAAAAGATGACTCATAATGTAATAGAAATAAAAAAATTCTTGACAATGGTCAAATGTCACGTAATTGACAGAATATACTGATCTTCCTCCAAGAAAAGAATGAGAGTGGTACAATTGATCTACTACAAAACACACATAGTTAGAAAAATTTTGATACAAATAGTGGAAAGTGACAGACAAATACAGGTCCTTGTTGAGGGTCCGGGAGGCTGAGGACCAGGGATCACAACAACCACAAGGACAGGTTAGAGTTCATTGGATACACAAATTAAATCACAACTAGGCTGGCGTAAGGTTAGCTAGACTAGGTTATCAAGAAATGCGAAAAGCAGAAACAAAAGTCATTCATAGTACTTGAAACAACTGCAATGCTGGAGGACAAAGGAACACCCCAGCAGTTTGACAGTTCTCACAACAGAGCAAGACCACTATCGTCTGAGCTGTCTGTTAAATCCATTACACAGACTGCAAATAATATCTTAACATTGTAAATACAAAATTTAAGGAACGTGCGGTTACTCACAACATCTTCGAGGCTTCAAGGGAGACGTAGGTACCAGGTATATTTTCTAACACATTTTCTGTCAACTTCTAAATGAAAATACACAATATGGCCGTCTGTTTTGGCGCCTAAGCCGGTTTGCGCCTTCTACAAAGCATCGCCGAAAGTTGTTCTGCTGTCGAGTCTGACATCGGACAGGGTTGGCGGATCCCTTGCTTGGCGGTGGTGGGGGCAGGAGATGGAGGGTCCCGCCGACTATGTGCAGATCGCGGCCGTGGCCGCTCCCGCCGATGGCGCACTCTATACGTCACAGAGCAAAGCTCTTGCTACACCTGTTCGTGCCGGGCGGCCGCGGCGATACACCTGTTACCTGAGCGCTACCGTACGCCCACCTGAGCCAGGTAATCGCGGCACACCTTGACAGCGCTATACTCTCCGCGCGATTTTATTGAAATGGAAGAGGGAATGAATATGTCAGGTGAATTTTATAATGATGAGGTCAGGCTTGGGGAAAAGTCCCGCGCTTCACCTTCATCCCCATTGTTTGATGACGATTTTCAACCAAAGAGAACTGGTAAGAAAATAAATTACTTTGTGTTATTCAAAGTTTTACATCACAGCATATTTCCAAGAATAAAATCGTGTTTTTTAAATATCAGGTACCCTAACTGTGCGCCGAAAGATATATCCTGATAATAGCAACAATGGCATCTGCTGCCCTTTTTGTACAAAGAATTTGAAAACAAAGAAACTGTTGGTGAAGCACAAAGCAACTTGTTCTAACAACCCATCAAAGTTACCAAAATTTCCCTGTGAAAAATGCAACATGCAATTCACAAGGAAAGACAGTCTCAAGAAGCATGTTTCTCTAAATAGATGTTCAGCTACTTTAAACAAAAAGACAAAGCCTCGGCACTTGTGCTTATTTAATGAATGCAGTTTCAAAAGTTGGCATAAAACTGACTTAATTCAACATCTTAAGGTGAGTAATGATAGATCATAGGATTAGTAAAAACAAAAGTGTATTTAAAATTTGAGTAATTTAATTTAGATACCTGTTTTTCAGGATTCACACTCTGGCGAAGCTAAAATACTACCCCAACAAAATTTTAAATTTGATAACTGGGCACATTTCATAAACTGGAAGGATGAAGAAGAGAAACAACAGTACAGCTACTTTTCAGAGCAGTATGGAAAAAAAGATGGCCATTCTTATTTTTACTGCCAGCAGGATGGTCCAAGACGTGCCAAAATAAATTCAAAAAGTTCCAGTGATCTTGTGGAAGGAGAGAATTCTGAAGATGAAGATTCATCACAAGATGACGGACCAGCATTCAAACGGAGGAAGAGGAGCTGCAACAAAAAAGGCAGAATGAAGACAGGATTCAACTGCATAGCTATGATGAAAGTTTTAGAAACCAAGACAGGTGTGGAGGTGCAGTATTTTCCCACACATAACCATGTCCAGTATGAGGCTGATCTGAAGCATCAGCCCCTCACTGAGGCAACAAATTCGTACATAAACAAGCACTTGGCATATGGTGCTTCACCCAGAAAGATTGTTAAAACTTTGAGAGGGGACAAGTTTTCAAGGGAAAACAGAAAAAGACAAGACATGAAACTGACAAGAAATGACTTCATCACTATAAAAGCACTACGAGAACGTAAGAGAAAAATGGCTGCAGAAAAAAGTTTACATTCAAATGATTCTGATGCTGTACGAATGAGAGTTGAGACATTAAGAGAAGAGAATTATAATCCAGTATTAATATACAAACCTAAAGGTTATGAGCTGAAGTATGGACCGGAGTCAGCCAAAAATCTTCCTAAAGATGTGTTCATGCTGGGTCTGCAAACAGAAGAACAAGCAGAAATGATGAGAATGGCAAGTAGCACTATACTGATTGTTGACGCCACCCATGACATGGACCAGTATGGTCACCAGCTTTTAAATGTTGTAGGAGTTGATGAGCTGAACAGAGGATATCCTCTTGCACATTTAATTAGTAGTAGTATGAAAGAGGATTATTTGCAGTACTTTTTTGAGGCATTGAAACTAAGGTTGCCTGATTTAGAGATTAATTGTGTCATTACTGACGATGACCCTGCATTGATCAACTCCATGAATATGGGCTTTCAAGAACTAATTAGACATATTTTGTGTGATTGGCACTTCAAGAGGACCATTCAGGGCCAATTACATACAAAAGTTAAAAACACAGAGCTTGAAGATCAGATGTTTAAGGAGCTCTGTGTAGTAATAGATCTGACCCAAGAATCAGAGTTTAACCTTGCGTTAGATACTTTTACAAAAAAATATGGAAATTTTAAAATGACTAAATTATTTATATCTTATTTCAAAGCAACTTGTGTTCCAAAGAAAATGAAATGGGCCAAGTGTTACAGAAGGTTTCCACATGGAAACGTTGAGACTACTATGTATGTGGAATCTTTTCATAATATTTTAAAAACAATATACTTAAAGAGAAAACCTAACAAGAGGATTGAAACACTTGTGAATCTACTTTTGGAGGTTGAAGAGGATTACTACACCAGAAGGCAGACAACCATAAATACTGTTGCACCAAGAGAACAGTATTTTCAATATATTTCTGAACGGCATCTGAGAGGTGTAAATATTCCATGTGATGCCGTCCAGGAATATGATGAAAATGGTTCAAAGTATTGGATCATTAAATCTCAGTCCATACCAGATATGGAGTATAAAGTTTTTAAAAAATCAGACACATGCACACAACCTGGTATGTGTTTTTTTCAGTGTCATGCAACAGACTGCTATGACAATCTTTGTGCTCATATGTACATGTGCACATGCCCTGATGAAATTCTTCTGTGTAAGCACATTCACAAGGTGCATTCGAAATTTTCTGAAAACACACAACCTGATACTTCAAAACAAACGGAATCTGCAGTTGTTGAATTTCACTACATAGAAGAGAATAATGGTAATTCCAATAACGAAAATAATGAAAACACTAGGCAAGACAAAGAAGAGGAAGATCTTTTGAAGTCTTTAGAGGAACTTTCAAATCATATTAAGAATGATTCAGTTAAAAAAACTTTATATCCTTACTTGAGAGGTAATATTAAAGCAATGTTAGCTGAGTGCCGTTCAGTTGTGGATCAGGATGTGAGCGACAAAAGTATGCCAGGAATGACAGCAACTGTAAAACACACATCCCGAGAAAAATTGAAACGACAATTAAAACCCTTTACAAAGAAGAAACTATCAAAAAAACAACTAAGTTATGAAAAAAGCAAAACTCCAAAGTTTCAAGAGAAGGCTGATATCAAGAGGAATTTGTTAGCTTCAACCTCTTCAAGTATTGATAATAATAGCTGTGCTAGTCCTTGTGTTCCCTTTAATGAAAGTTCCCTTAATAATGATCATGAAATCGAACTGGACCCTGACACACCATTTAGTGAAGTAGTTCGCACAACAACTTTCAATCAACCAGCAACAAAACCTTCAGTACAATTTGTTTCTCGACCCATTTTCACTCATGGAAAGCCGTCAACAAAATTAAGAGATAAGCATAACATACTACTATAATAATCTTGTACATTGTTTTATGTTCACTCTATTATTTATATTTATTGTATCTGTTGATTCAGTTTGTATATATGAATTTTTTAAAAATATGATGCGACTCTTTTAACTAGAGACATGATATGTATACGTATCTGTTAATTCATATTGTGTTCATGAATTTTCAAAGATATGATGTGACTCTTTAACTAGAGATGTGATCTGATTATATATCTGTTGATTCAGTTTGTCTATATGAATTTTTAAAGATATAATGTTGACTCTTGAACTAATGATGTGAGCTGTTTATGTATCTGTTGATTCAGTTTGTATATATGAATTTTTAAAGACATGATGTTACTCTTTAGAGCCCTCACATTTTAGAACAAGGACTAAACAAGCTTCGGTACCCACAACCACCATTTGCGTTTTTTCTTGAGACCAAAGCCCCGTCCCCTTTGCACGCTTCTATGACAGTTTTATGGCACCAAGGTAGTAGTTAAATGAAATAACAATTACAGCTAATCTACCACAAGATTAGTTCATCTTTCGTACTTACCAGATAAACTCACCACCAAATATCTTCCTCTAATCTGGAACACTGAATTCTTATCGAAGAATTTCCTACAAACAACAGCATCTTTTGAGTGTCAAAGCCAAAGCGTCTGCCTTGTCTGGCTTGTCTGGCTGCGTGGTCCTGTTTCGTCGTGTCAATAGTCGGCACGGCGACGGCGAGCGGCGAGCGGCGGTACCCCATCTCCCCCCACTACCGCCAAGCAAGGGATCCGCCAACCCTGTCCGATGTCAGGCTCTCTGCTGTCGACCTTCAATTGTTATGTTTTTGTTTTTGTGAGCAATGAAATAAATTTAATGTCAAAAAACATGTTTTGACTATTTTGTCGTCCGTTCTCAAAAAAAGTTAAGCTTTTTTAAAGTTTTAACACATGGTGTGTATATCTTTTTATTCTTTAATAAGGTTTTCGGTCATTATTTACTCCTAAAGTAAGCCACGATGTATTTGTTGAGGTTATGTTTCATGTGACGCCACTTTGCTAATGTTCGAGTCGTATTTATCCCATGTCACGTCGTACAACCCATCCAAACATTTATTTGAAACTAACTGCATCTCGACTCTCTTTCCGTTTGGCACTATATTTAAAAAATCAGTCATACGTAATTATGTCAAAGCTTGTGTCTTGTATTTGACTGCCACTTTGTTTCAACGTCTGCAATTCATATAATTTTCAGATCAATGGAGCACAATCAAGCATCAAGTTCAGGAGCTTATGCGAATGATTCATTAGGAGGTGGATTACTGAACAATGGAAGCCCAAATTTTCAAGCAATGCAGGGTCATTCAGGAGAGTCCTTGAAGCGGAGGAGGTATGTTTATTAGTGTAGTAAAAATGTATTTATGTGCTTAATCTTCTCTAAGGTAATCTACATCTCATTTCATTTTGAGCAGCAGTTCTCGGTCCATCAAACGAAGAAAATTTGATGATGAACTGGTGGAATCAAGTCTTGGTGCCTATGGTAGCCCAGTTGCATCTAAAGTGGTCAGGACTCGAACTCAGTCTGTTACCCTTCCTCCTCAGCCAACTGAACGGAGCTATGGTAATTGATCTAGAATTTTCTGGATGTTACAATAAATGTATGGATGTTTCAAAACTTTTTATTGTCTATGGTATATCAATTTACAGAGCATTCAACACCAAGCACTAGTGCAAGCACCAGCGTTGCACCACCTATACCTGCACCAGTCCCTGCTCCTCTACCCCCAGAAAATAGACAAAAGCGAACGTCCTCTAAGGGCAGTGCCATGCCTGGGGGACGACGCAACAGGAAGCAGAAACATGCGCATAGTGTGTCGGCAAAGGACTTAGGGCGATGGAAGCCTACAGATGATCTTGCTCTTATTATTGGTGTTCAGCAGGTATTCTTGGCCTTTGAAATTTCACTTAAAGGTATTTGCTTTTCTCAGTGAAAAAGCAAGGTTGTTAATATCTGCTTGTTTAACAATTTCAGACAAATGATATTCGTATGGTACACCGAGGAGTAAAATTTTCCTGTAGATTTACAGTCCAGGAGCTGCAGCAGCGGTGGTATGCGTTGCTGTATGATCCAATTGTCTCTCGTGTTGCTGTTTCTGCCATGAGGAATCTTCACCCTGAAGTCACACAGGCAGTGCAGGCAAAAGCTTTGTTTAGTAAGGCAGAAGAAGAGCTCCTCGGAACCATCAAATCTGTAAGTCCTCATTCCATCATTTGACGTACCTTATCAATTTATGTTTCAATAAATTTATACAGTTTCAATTTTGCCTTTTCCACAGACATCTTCACCTACTGTCACCACAATGGTAGAACTCCTTGAAAAAAATCCACAAGTTTTTTTTCCTGCTAGAACAGCAAAATCTCTGCTGACCCATTGGACTTTGATGAAACAATATCATCTTTTACCTGATCAAACTGGTCAGTTAACATAACTTGGATGAATTTTTATTTATTTGTCTGTTGTCATTGATAATGGCTTGGTTTAAATATTATTTTCATTTTGCAGTTCAAAGTTTGCCCCAAGCTGAGCATGTTCTGAACTTTTCTGATGCAGAAGAATTGATCAATGATGCAGAATTAGCTGACCTACGAGATGAAGCTTTAGAACAAGAACTTGCTATAGCAGATCGGTATGGTTTGAGTCTCTGTTTGAGTATAATGCAAATGTTGTGTTTTCTCAACATGATTTCTTACATTTTATTATTTGTATAGCCGGGCCAAGAAAGAAATACGGACTTTGGAGAATGAACTCGGCCGCTGGCAAGTTCTTGTGGATTCTGTCACTGGAATTAATCCTCCTGAATTTGATAATCAGACTCTTGCAGTTCTCAGAGGTCGGCTGGTTCGCTATTTAATGCGTTCTAGAGAGGTAAATTGTAGTTCAATAATTTTGCTGTTTCCCTTAAGATTTTGACCTGTACTATTCAATGATTTTCCTCCGCAGATAACTCTGGGCCGCTCCACTAGGGATCACAGTGTAGATGTGGATTTATCTTTGGAGGGTCCAGCTTGGAAAGTTTCACGGAGGCAAGGAACTATAAGGTTGAGAAACAATGGAGACTTTTTCATTTCCAGTGAGGGTAAACGACCTATACATGTTGATGGGAGACCGATTCTTCAAGGAAACAAGTATAGGCTCAATAATAATTCTGTTGTTGAGGTAAGGTCTGCCATATGTATTTCTTTCTGCACCACTTCATTTTCAGATC
>NW_026267503.1:224476-226889 GCF_000697945.3 Frankliniella occidentalis
GCCATTGGCTGAGCCGCGGAAGGCGACGCAAAGGCCTGGCCGCAGCCGCGGGCTCGGCGCGTCTCGAGCACCCGGCGTCGAGGAGGAACACGTCAGGGGGGGGGGCTGGGAGGTAGGATCAGGTATGTGTGCTAGGGAGGGGGTTCGGACGAGTACTGAGGTGGGTGGGCGAGCGAGAGGAGACCGAGAGAGAAAGAGAGAGGGAGATGAATAATATGTGTAGCGAGCCAAGAGAGAATTTCGTACAAAATCACAGTTACAAAAATTGAATAGTCTACTTCCTACGTCCCCTAGTTTTTACATATATTTTTTTTTTTAGTGTAAGAAGAACTTTAAGTCAACTTATTTAGTTCACAGGCCTCTTAATTACTGTTTCGAACAGCAACTTTTCAGTGTACACCTCCCGATTCAATTACCATCCGGTACATTCCACGATTCCGCAAAGTTATGCTTCCCGCCCTCAACAACAAATCCTCCCACAATGCAAGTCACGAAATGACTGAAAAAAAAAACCTAGACGCAATTTAACGAAAGACTAAAAAAAGTGCATACAAAAAGGAATAAACAGCGGCAAACGGGTAAGAAAAATGAGGGGAAGGAGAGAGGGTGAAGTCATCCGATATACCGACAGAAGGAGGAGGGAAAAGAGGGGAGGGGTCCATCGCCGACTCACATGTGATTTTATGCACGTGAGAAAGAGCTAGGTAGCCTAGGCACTGCGAAAAATTATAAAACTAAGACGATAAGTGCGTCAAAATATATTTCTGTTAAACTTTGAACGGTATTTATTTTGTTAGGTTTTAATTTACGTTTGCATGGTTTGCCCCGCCGCGAACGATAGGTACTTTATACTCGACTGATTTAGCGAATGATTCGTTAGAATCCCACATGGTTGTTCAGCTCATTAAGTTTTCTAAATACCAGCAAATATTTTAGCAGTGACAACGATTTTTTCATCGTAAACTTATTGGATAAAATTGTGGCCTGCTTTCAGGTAAAAGTTGGACACAGCAGTTTCAAGTCTGAAACTGTAGTCTCTCTTATTCTGTCTCATTCCGTCCGATTGACAAATCGACGCCCCTCCCTTCCTCTCCCCTCCCCCTCCAGGCTCTCCGGCCTTTAACAAAGAGCACTTCATGTGTTATGATGCAGCAGTCGAAGTGATTTGAGTGGAAGCAATATCGCACCCCGCAAAGAAAAAGAAAAGAACATACTGATACATTAAGTGTGCACCTGGTGTGCACATGAAGTACATTGCACACTTTTAAATGTTTGACTGGATATTCGAATAATGAAATGTGTTTCACGGTTAAGTTAAACACTACAAAAATAAAATAAATTGAAACCGAAAATTGGAAATTGTTCAGATTCAGTTTCTTTCTTTCAGTTTTGGACCCTTGAATGTGTCTGTTGAACACTTTTACTTAGTCAAATTTCCGGTCCAACATCTGTAGGTGTGCACGCGATGGAGATCCTGAGCCTGCCTCGTTGCACACCTTGTGTTTTCAGGGACCTGACCGGAGAATACCCGTCAAATGCGTGACCAGTCCGTCAGGGCGGGCCACGGAGCATTTCCCTCCATAGGAGGTCGATGTCCTGGCCGCGCCAGACGCGCGCAAACAGATCCATCAGATCAGACCATCCACGGAAAATAAAATTGTAAATACAAAAAGGTGAGAAAATAAATAGAAGTACCTCCTATGAGCCCTTCGCCCTCCATCAGCCGTGCGATAAGCGGAGCAAACATGACATCAGGGCGCCGTGGGCACCAACCCCACCGGGGCCATATTTATAGTCATTTTAGTCATGTTTTGGTTTTAAAACAACTAATCCCACACAATTTTTAATTAAGACCGAATAACGAAAACAAATAAATAGGAACCAAGCAAAGAGTAAATTCATTGATTTTAGCACTGCTTGGGGAAAATCTGGGTGTACATGGCGTCGATGGCGTCTACTCAAAAGGACCAAAAAAAAAAATCTGCCCACATTCATATTTACACTGAGAAAAATATTTCTTTCCGGGCACTAAACATTCGTCTAATGCTCCCGACTTTCGTCCACCCCAAAATGAGATGGTGCCCGAACTGTGCTCTAAATTTTCTTTGCCTGGGATGCTACGTTTAGCTCCCAGCGCTAGATGTATATAGTGCAACGAAAAAGCTTCGATCTGAGCACTAAACGTATAGTGCTCAGGCAGATTTTTCTTTTCTCAGGGTAAGAATGCTCTTTAAGTATAGACACACAAACCTAAAATTATCAAGTGTTTCAAAAGGGGGGGGGGCACATGTTTGACGTCATCCACCATGCACGCACAAACGCCAGGATTTAAAAAAATGATTATTGTGAGAATGGGGAGGTGGCGGCCGCACCCCGCAGTTCTGGTTTAAGAGGGGAAGGGAGGGCGGGGGAG
>NW_026267503.1:227069-231518 GCF_000697945.3 Frankliniella occidentalis
CCGGGCACCCTAAAACAGCGCCAGGGGAGATGCGGGGACGGCAAAGGGGGGTGGGGGAAGGAATTACTTGCTAGACACACACACACACACACACACATTCTCTCTCTGTCTCTCTCCCCCCAGGCCCTGTCCGCCGGACACCGGCTGACCCGTCCGGTCCGCGCCCGCATGCCCAGGCCCAACGCGCATCATCATGATCCTCCTCGCCATTGGCTGAGCCGCGGAAGGCGACGCAAAGGCCTGGCCGCAGCCGCGGGCTCGGCGCGTCTCGAGCACCCGGCGTCGAGGAGGAACACGTCAACGAGCAGGACCCCCAAGCGTGGAGGACCCTCCTCTCTCGTACAGCACGCCGCCCCTGACGTTTCGCCTGCCTGTCAATTCCTTCCTGACGCCTTGAAGCGCTGAGCTAATTGGCAGGAAGGAGGGGGGGGCAGGGTGCGCGCAGGGCGGCGGAGAGGGGGGCAGGGGGTGCGATTAAAAAGGGAGAGGGAAGGGAGAGAAACACGTCCCAGCGGCACAATGGCAGTACAATTAAAAAATGACAGACTCGGTGGTGGTGGCGGCAAGGAAGGACCTCCCTCTCTCTTCTACTCTTTCTTTCCTTGCACGCACTCACACACACACACTGTTGTACGCAGCACCATGCGGACGGCCCGGGGGGAGCAAACGTGAATCGTAATGAGAATGGAGCAGAGAAGTTCCCACACAGTCCGGGGGGCCGTCAGGTTGACGATGACGGAGCAGCGGAGGTTGGCGGAAAGGAGAGGAGGGGTCGACGGCAGCGCGCAGCATAGGGGCGTGCGGGGAGGGTAGCTGGGTAGCAGCGGGCAGGCCCGGCCAGTTCAAATAGCGCCACACAACGCACACCGCCGCGGGCGCACCCCCCTCCCTCCCTCCTTCAACCCCTCAGTGGGGGAGGGTGGCGCGGCACGGAACAGATGCACCGCGCCACTCCACCCGCCCCGCCCCGCCCCGCCACGCCCTGCGCCAGATGCGCGCGGGCCGGCGGGGCGGGCTATGCGCCTGGGCCGCGCCGCCGCTCCCTCCGCCCCTGTGTGCACGTGCGCGACGGGGGGCGACACACAGGAAGCGCACACACGCACGCTCAGCGCACGCCCTCGCACGGCAAGGGGAAAAGTCACGACAAATGTGCCACCGGAACCGACCGGCCAGACGGAGATTTCGCTACCCTGGACTGGAAGGCGAGGGGCGCGAGGAGGATAGCAGCTGGGCGCTGCTGGGGGCGTCAGGCACGACACATGCGCGAGAGCGAGAGTGGGGGAGGGAGAGGATGGAGAGGAAGGTAAGACAGTCGCAGATACACACGGAGGAGTAGACTGAGCGAGAAAAGGGTGAAGTGAGGGGAATGGTAGAGTGCGGGTGGGTTGCGTAAATAGAACTGTACCGCCGTAATAACCCTTTTTGAAGTTTGAAGTGAAGTTTATCCTCGGCGCGTAAGGCTCCACGGTGATAGGCAGACCCAGGCAAACCCCAAACCAACCACACTAGTGCGCGGGGTTTCTAATCCACCAGGTACAGTTCACAGTACAGTACACAGGCACAACTGAGCGAGGGAGGGCGACAAAGCTAGAAAGGTCATGACGCCAGGGCGTGAGCGGCCTCGGGGGCGCCGCCAAGCGCCGCCAAGCTGCTGCCGTGGGCCGCCCGCGACCAAGTCTCCAGGCCGCGGGGCTGGCGGCGCGCGTGCAGCGGGGCAGGAGGGAGGGCGTCAGCCGCTCCCCTCCGCCTGGCGGCGCCTCGCACAACGGACTTTTCCCCCACCACCAGGGCACACCCCCCGGGCCTCCGCGGGCCTCCCCCGCGCCGCCGCGCGGTGCTGCGCGTCTGTCGTGGCGCCTATGGCTCTCGCCCAGCCCCGCGGCCCGGCCCATAACCCATAGCCCAGCCCAGCCCAGGGTCCAACCTTATAACCTCCCCCTTGCACATTGCACCACACGAGGGGAGGGACGCCATGGGGGTGAAACAGCATAGGGGAGCAGGAGAGGGGAGAGAGAAGCTGTTTGTGCACGTGTTACGGCATCTGGCGTGTCGTGTATAGGACGTCCCGCATATGCAGGGGATGGTGCTTTTTCATTTCGTAAGGGTGCAAAAGAGTGAGTGAGTGTGTGTGTGTGTGTGCGTGCGAGACAGTGAGAATAAATGTGAACTCGTCTTTTCACACTGCTAAAATAAACTACTGCAATTTTTGTTTCTAGTTAGTAATTTAGCCAAACATGCTATCGACGATAACTTTTCCTATCCCGTCTTCCCGTAAGGCACAAGCCCCGTTCAACCTGATAGAAAAAAACTACAACTAAAACTAATAACATCATGCACCCCATTCAATTGCGGCAATCTTGCAGCTTCAGTCACAGTCTAAATGTACTTCTAATGAAAAAAAAGAACAACAGAAGAAACAATTGAAGTTAAAGCACTTTTGGTGTACATTTCCACCCTCTCGCTGGACAAAGCATCCACCCCATACAGCCTGGCAGGTGTCCGGCAAATCGCGACCGCGGTGCGGAGGGAGGGGAGGGCGATGCGATGACGCATGCGACGCCATCGCCGACGCCAGTTTTTCCCGCCAAAAGCGTCGGCCGCGGCCGGGCGTCGCTACACGTGCAGAGAGAGGGAGGGAGAGTGCGAGGCCTGGGGACGTGGGGGAGGGAAAGGGGGAAAGGTAGGGGAAGAAGTAGTGGCGATTCGTCATCGCGAACCGCACGACCGTTGTCGCAAACCTCTCTGCGGAGGCAAGGGCCGTTGCGGAATACACGTACGGGCAAAAAAAATTCAGTGTCTAACTTTTTTCGAATCTTTTTTTTTTTTTGCGGAACTATATCATTGCAGAATCGCGTGAACTTCCTGTTCCTAGCGATGCAAATAACACGTAGCTGAAGCCAGCAGCGCCCCCCTGCCGACTAGGTTAGAGCCGGCCTTGTCGGCAGCTGTATCCGGCCACCTCGGGTACACTGCTAAAATGGAACGCGAGACAAAAGAACGCCACGTCCCACAACTTTTCCCGCGAATTCCTACCAGTGTCCAGTCGCGCGCAGACACTAGTATAAGCTCACCAGTCCTCTGTTTCTGAGGGTTCTTTTTAAACGTCTTCATCCATTTCCCTCTGGGCTCACCCAAAGAGACCTGGCCCCAGAATCTTTGCCTTTTAAATGCCCAGATGCTACACTGTTACAAAATATACAAGATTTTATTTATTTTCGGGGGTTAAGTGCCCCTATTAGAACCACGAGCGGGGCTGATGGTCTTCTGCTAATCACAAGCACGAGACGTGTGCGCCGGGCGCGCGCGTGCCGCGGCGGCGGTCACCACCTGCTTCCAATTGTTGGCAGGGTACCCTCCCGGGCCGGGCCCTGCTGGGCCCTGGCCGCCAGCTGCCGCCGCTCGGCCTGCCGGGCCTGCCCGGGCCCCGACACCTGCCGACGGGCTGGGCGCACCGGGCCGCCGCGCCCCGCCACGCCCGCACACACGTGCCCCGGCTCTGCCCCGGCTCTGCCCCGGCTCACTCAAGTAGTGCAGCATGTCCTCAGCCAGCTAGAGAGTGAGAGGGGGGCCGCCGGCCGACTGCAGGCCGTCACGTCAGTCCAGGCAAACCTGTTCCGCGACGCGGCCGGCGGCGCCGCCGCCGGCCAGCCTTGGGGAGAGTCGCGCAGACGCAAATAAAAAGACCCACCGCCCGTTGGGCAATACCGCTCTCCGTGCGGGGCCCAATGTGTCCCCCTCTCCCCTCGTGTTGTCCGCTTTCAAGAAAACCACAAAAGAATGACGGTATAGCCTTGGGGTCGCCGGCAGCAGCGGGAGCATCAGCAGGAACAGAGGCAGAGCACTGAGAGGGGCCCCGGCGGCGAGGAGAGCGCCGTGGAGTTAGGCAGCGCCAGCGCGCCCGTGACTGGCCCCGAGCCTAGCGCCTAGGCGCTTGCCGCCGCTGGCCGAGGAGAAAAGAGGATGCAGTCGAGTCGGATAGGGGGTCGCTCTCCGCCAGAGCACCTTGGCGTCGTCCCCTTCCACTCCAACGTCCCTCCTTTCTCTCCATGGATAGGTGGAAGGGGGGGGGGCGCCCTTCTGGTTTATACTGTACCGCCTGCAGGCGTGCGGACGGGTTGCATACTCGCGCGCCTGCATGCGGTACAGTATGTAGTGTACACTACAAACAGAAATATAAAGCGTGGCGTAAGAATACCCAGCATGTGCCTTTTTCGCCAATGGTCACTCTTGCACAATGTGGCATTCAGCGGCAGGACACGCCGTCGGGCTGTGCGCGGGGCCGGGGCCGGGGCCCGGGGGCCGGGGGCGGACACCACCGGCCGATCAAGCAGACACTGCCACACGTGCCGGCATACTGTGGTGCGAGAGACAGCGAGGGGGTCTGCTGCCTTTTCTCGCAGTCTCGACCACTCGTGTATGTATAGGAATAGGGAAGAATAGATAGGGGGG
>NW_026267503.1:231568-233493 GCF_000697945.3 Frankliniella occidentalis
CTATGGTCTGTCTTCATTGCTGGAGTTTGTAAAAATTTCACTCAATAGGGGTTAAACAGATCATATTTAATCGGTCAGTTAATTTGACATAAGTTAAAATTATTCATGATGTATGATTTGATGAAACAGTGAACAAATACATTACCAGTCACAATATCCTTAAAAGAATGAACTAGTTAATTAATTAATTAATCAATGAAATGGCATCATATGTCAGTTCACTTAACAGTTTATGACCCATAAAACATTGACACCTGATGGTCCTAAATTGACACGACCAAGCATTCCATGTTCCTGGGTTTTCACAATGTGAAGGAACAGAAGAACTGTGTGGAAAAGATTATTGCGGCCCTGCAACATAATAGCATAATTACTTGTCATGTCCATTCAGAATGCAGCTCTGACTTGATATAAGTAAATCACAAACCTTTGTCACATCCAATGTTTCTTCACCTAGCACTAGAACATAATGAGGTGGATGGAGGCTGGTCTGATGAATAGCAAGTGTGTTTTTTGCCTTTGGTGGCTTATCAGGCGATTTGAAGAAGTGCTGTGTACTAAAAGGCCGTCCATCAGGGTTCTGAGGAAGTGGCAATAATTGAGAATCTAAGTATGTTGCCAACAAATGCATAACCAACTGAAAGCAAAAAAAATAATATTATTTTAAAAATTAAGAGTCAATTCAAGTTGGATGTAGCCTAACTGAGACAATTCAAACAAACCATTGCATCTGTCGGTAGATTTTCATCCCAGCGTTTTCCATTAAAACTACCACCACTGTTCCATCGAAATTCACTCATGCATCCACCTTTCGCAAGTTCTAATTCAAAATGAGAAATAAAATTAATCAAGACAAAAAGAAGACAAAGCAAGTTATGTGAAATGATCCTACTCACCTCGGATGCGAGAGACAATGTACTCTTGGTGCGGTGAAAGCTCCAAAAATGGAACCAAATTAGGAAGTGTAGGGATATTTTGTACCACAGTCAGGGTGCGAGCTGTTTTTCTCAATCTCTCAAGGCCCACTTGACCTACTCGAACATCAGATATGCTCTGTCTTCCTAAAGCAGCATCAACAGCGTCAATTTCCTTTTCTAACCTTTCTAAGATAGTTTGAGAAATCCACTGCAAATATGAACATTAGTTTATAGTTTAGAGTTAGTGTATCGTATTAGAAAAATTGCAAAGGAATTTGATCATGCTCATATACCATTCTAAGGTTGGCATTCCACTGTGTGAGGATAGATGGATTTATTTTGAAACGGCGCCATGCCTCTTGACTATGATACAAAGCTGATGGTGAACTTGTATCGTCATTTGTTGCTCCAGGACTACTAGGGCTCTGGGCTGTATAGATGTAGTTGATTATCATACCACAAATATTGAGTGCCATGAGACTTTGGAAGATGTTTGCAACTTACTTGATGAGTGAGATGCTAACTGATATGTACATCTTCTGAGTAATGGAGACACTTCGCCAGCAGTCCGGCTTGCTGGATGACTCCAAAATGAGCTGAGAAGATTTGTTGGCTGCTCAATGCTGGCGGCTAGAAGGAAAAACATCACCTCATGAAATTGATTTAGTTCAAACAAAGAATTAAGCTGCATCATTAATGATTGAGATGAGGATTTAAAAAATGGACGACAGTGTGCAAACTTATGAACCAGTTTATTAATGAATCCCATGACAAAGAAAACAATGTAATATACTTAAGAATAGTACTAAAATCATGCACTCTTAGCTCAAGCGCTCAAAACTGGGGTATGTCAGAGTGAGTTCTCGATCAACAGCTCCCATTACAATTGCTAGTACCTGTCATTTTTTTTACTAAGGGATATAGAAATGAAAAACTAGACAATTTCTGTGGTGCAACTAATTGCAAATACTTAAGCAGTACATTGACAAATAAAATTTAAAAAATGAA
>NW_026267503.1:234627-235353 GCF_000697945.3 Frankliniella occidentalis
CCCCCCCACACACACACACATACTCGCGAGCACCCACGAAGTGGGTGAGAAGATGGCGGTGTCCTTTTCATATTCTCCACAGCTCCACAGAGACGCGACGCCGAGGCGACGCCGGCGGCGCGCCGGCCGTTGGGCAGTCGGCTCGGGTTCGCCGACCTCCGCCCCCCGCGCCCCGCCGAGCCGGCCAGCCATTGGGCAATCATGTGTTCAAGAGGCTCTGCACGGCTCTGAGCAGCGACGGGGCGATGGCTCAATCGGCGGGCAGAGAGGGTGCGGCCGCCGCCCCCAGGTCGCCCCTCCCCCTCAGCGCTCGCGGGCGTTTTAAAAACCGCCCCTTAGCCCGTCCCGCTTATCCGCGACGACGACCACCGAGGGGGAGGGGGGGGGGGAGGCGGAGGAGGGCAAGAGATGCTTGCGCAAACCAACGTGAGAGGGCGACTACCCCCTCCCCCCACCCTCACGTTCTCTCACACACAGACACACCACCACCACTACTACTACTACACCAACACCTGACCGGGACCCCTCTGTCTCGAGCAACACGGCCCGATTGTTTGCGGCCTCTGTTAGCGGCCCTGCCGACAGAAAGGAGAGCCGCCGGGACCACATTACACAAGCCAATGTGTGCCCCAGCCCCTCGGAATGCTTAAACACACTATACGAAAATCGCCCGAATGGCCATTACCATTATGGTCTCCAGGAAAAAAAATGATTTTGTTTAAAAAT
>NW_026267503.1:245743-256680 GCF_000697945.3 Frankliniella occidentalis
AAAAATAAAGAAAAAAAAACTACCCAACTATATCAAAGCAAAAGTATTAGGGCCATAAATAAATGATGATAAATGATCATGTGATTCTTCTAAGTTATGAAGTTTGAATGAAAATGCTTCCACTATGAGCACACGATAAAAGAAGGGAACTTTTCATCCATACCATGTGCAGAACTCTTCTCGTGGGAATCGAAGTCCCGAAGATATTGTGAGAGGGAGTCTTCATCTCCAATGAATTCTGAAGATGGAGTAGTTGGCAGGTGAGAGGTGTATGATCTATTAGGTGATGTCTTAACTTGGCGATTACGAAGGCCATCCCGTGAAGTGTCAGGAGAGAGTGACATACTTGCAGGAGATCCTGCTTGGTACATCCAAGATGATGACGATACTGAGTAATTTTGGCTACTCATTGTAGCTGTGGAAAATTATAAGGTTAATAACGTAAAAGATTCATGGTAAATTACAAAAAAATTTAACTCATACAATCATTGAGAGGAGATCCAGCTGATGGAGAAAGAACAGAATTTGACATCCAGCTGAGAGCAGTCATATTCATTGGAGTGATTGCCTCCTGAACAGCAGATGTGCCCTTTACAGGTGTTGGTGATAGAGCAGCTTTGAACTTGATGTAGGGATCTTCAAAATTAGAAAAAAAAAACATAATACAGGTAAATTAATATTTCTATATATCTTTTCATAAACTGGCATGTCATATAAAAATTACCATTTTGCTTAATGCCCAGAAGTTTCTGTTGACGTGGAGTAACAGTAAGGGGTTCAATGCTGAATACCGTCCAAATGTAGCAACCAAAGTGGTACAACGCATTCAGAAACAGAATGCTAGCAATGATGTACTCGCCCACTTGCGTATAATAGCTATAGCGCGGACATGTGTAAACACTACACAAAGGCAACAAGAAATATGGTTCAGTTGAACATAGGGGGAACAATTGCGAGGCAAATTACAATAATGCTGACTTACATATCAAGAAGTAGAATGCTGAAGATAACAGAGTTGAAACATCCCCACAGTAAACTTGATCTGGCTTTCTTGACATCACCGGTTAGTTGTATGGTCCGTTCCAATACTGGAGTAGTAGGTTCCAGCGCCATCACTGCCAAGCTGTTAAACAAACACAAACATAAGTAAACCCTATGGGCGCTTTAACATTCGACACATAATTAAAATTTACACAGAGCAGATAGTTTTCATAACCTCTACATAGCCTGCCCCGAGAAAAACTCATGAGAAAAAATATATGGTTATGTAAAGCACATAAACAATATTTGCTTACCTGATGAGAAAGGAGATGATTCAAAAAAAATTGCAAGCAGTTCAGTGCCGCTCACAACGGAATTTTGGCCAGTTCACCTACCTACCGGTTTCTTTCCCGCCTCCCACACACGTTGTTTTCTTCCTTCCGCACTGCAGTCACCGCTTCGCTTCTTCTAAACTTCGCGCTCTTTCGTTATGAGCCAAGGGTTTTTGTTTATAGCAGCCCCAGACCCAGGAAACGACGGCGCGCATATTTAACCTTTGAATTTGCAGCTATAGGATTTATTATTTGAGACGAGGAAGGAAGCTGTTTAGAGTTAGGGAAGTGAATTTAATACTTTGACCATAGCTTTTATTAGGTTCATTTTTAAAATTTGTATACACATACACAGATATTGTAACATTTTAATAACAGTCATCTTTCATAATTCAAACTACCACAAGAATGATAGTTACATATTTTTCCTCAAAATTATTTTTTACTCAGGAATTATGCAGAAATTTGCATTATATCAGTACGAAGCAAAGGATTAGCCTCTAGAAAGTTATAGAGGGATTTTAGATAGGAAGCAACATTGATCATTATGAGAAGGGACCACCTGCGTGGTTCTCTTCTCATAAGATATTATTCACTAAGTTCATTCCAAGCAAAAGCAATATCTTTATATTAAAATTTAGTAGAACAAGTTTGATTTTGTTTCCTATTTAATTCAAACCATGCTAAAACCTAATTAGTAGTTGATTTAATTAATAGCATACTCCTATTAATTTATATATTGGCACATCCCAGGTTTGGCATATTGAGATTTTACATAATAATTTGCAAGGAATACCTGGGATTTTACAAATAATTGCCATGTGATGAATAGACAGTGAATCCTAATGGAGGGCCACTTTTTAAAACAGTATTCTTTTATGATGAATCTGACATACCCTGTCATTTTTAATTCTCTTATCACTTTTCCTACAGAGCGTTCTTGTGTTTTCTTGGTAAAATGGAAAGTCTGATTGCAAGACAATTAATTTTCTGAGCCCATTACATTGCTCATCTTAAGTCTAAAAGCAGAAGTACTATTAAATACGAGGCATGGTAGATTTTTAAAAAAGCTGAGTACTTAGTATAATGAATCAGTTTAGTCGCCATAAAGCTGATGCATAGTCTAAATACCTTAATAGTTACTCCTGTAAAAAACACTATTATTTGAGCACAGGAATAATTTCTCGTTGAAGGAAAACAATATTTTAAGAAGCATTACGGACAAGTTCTCTCAATTCGAACGTTTGAAGTAGACATAGGTCGCACATGAATTTGTGACTATCACAATGAGGATACAATTAACTTAAAATAAATAAAGTATTTGGAATGCCTCATAACATTAAGGAACATGACTAACATGGAAGCAACAAAAGGAGGTAACTAATGACAAGCATTCTGAATTATATTCAATGGAATAGATTCGTGGCCATAAGTATAAAATGGAACATAAATGTTACAATCCAATCACAAAAAGTAAAAGCAACATAAATAGATAGATAAATACAAACATAAGACTATGCTGGTTTGGAAAGAATTGTACAATCAGAATTTTACGTGTATATGGAGTTAGACGTCACAACGAAACATTTTACGCAAGATTCTAAAAAATTCAAGAATTAATACACAGATAGAAAGGTCTTTTTAGAACAGAAAGACTGTTTGATTCAACAATCTAAATCATTCTATGACCATTTCAGAGCATTGGCAAAATAACATTTGAATAGCAAACCTATAATGGTAGCCACCAAAATATGGAAGAAAGTGAAGGAAGATTACAATTACACACATATCATAAAGCCTCCATGTCAAAATACTGATTCTTCTCACATTCAAACTACTCGTAAATTTGTTTGTGTTCTAGTAGACTGAATGAATACATGTGGAACAGGAAACAGTTATACGTAATGATTAAGGACATGTATAAAATGAAAAAGAATTAAGCTGACACAAAGTTTAAATTTGATCCAGAGGCAACAATAGAAAATAATAACAGGCATAAAAGGACCCTTATTCTAAAGTTCACGAAAGCTTTCCAATATATTCAGTTTTGTTTGCAAGGCCTAGACGTAATTAACTTTCGAGGTGAGACAATGAATACTCAGTCAGATGAAGATACGAAAATGCCGAGATCCATAACATGAAAAAATCAATAAGACCAGGAGATAGCTTAGAACGTAACATACTGTTTTGAAAAATGAAAAGACATTTCATAGACACAAAAATAATAATAAAAACAAAATCACAACAACAACAAAAGAAACAGATTCCTTTACTTAAATTTGCATTGTTCAATGCTCTTAATTATGCCCTTTCCCTATTACCAAACAGCAGACACAAACACTTAACCAAATTACAAATTTAATAACAATTGGCCCACTGAAAACTATGTGACTGATAAGAACAGATATATTTTTTTCTAAAGTCAACTTCATTTAGATTGAACCCACACAAATTCCACTGAAAGCTACACACTTTTATCTAAGCTACTCCCTTGCCCAGCCACAACCCACAAAAATGGTAACATACACAGGATGTTGAACGAGATGAACACAAGATTTTGTTCACTATTAAGTGAAATAAATAATATTCTTCACTCAGTCAAGCCAATATAATAATCTTAACAAGATACAAAGCAAATATCAATAAATAGCATCCAGGTACCTTGCACTTTCATATTAAAACAAATATTCTACTTCATAAACAACTTTTGTTAAAAAATAGTTGACTCAATAAAATTAGATTTTTATAGAGGCCCAATTGAAGACAAAGCTAGTCATCCAAAACTTTGAATGAACGCATGGCAAACAAGTTGAGGATTCACACTTCTATAAAAGTTAGTTAATGATGAGGTCTTATATTTCCGCCTTACACTGTATCCAGAATGGCAAGTGACACTAACGCATTTCACAATTCAAATTTGTCCCCAACAAACAGAAGGTGACAAGTTGACTGTAAAATTCAGTAAGTGCACAGAAAATTACAAAGCCAAAGCAAGCATCAATTAATTTTCTTCAGAATTTAACAATAACAATAATAAATAAAATCTACAAAGCCTTAATAGCAAGGGTAACAGAACTCCAACTGTTGACTGTGATCCTCATACTAGAATCTTTCCAGCAGAAACAAAAAAATTCACCTTTTTTTTGAGTCTGCACCTTACAAATGCAATAGGTCAAAATGATCAGCATAAAGGGACTGTACAACCAAACCGTTGATTATCAATTGGTCTGCAAAAGCATGTGCAAATACTTGGTCATCATTTTAACAAAAACATTGAAAACTGCTTTTAAAAATTGGTCATACAGTCAGCATTTAAAAACTTATAGTAAAAATATCTCTTTTTCTTCACAGTAAAAATAGTAAAAATATATAATGTGTATCAAAGTTTTAACACGGATGTACGGTATTAATATGGAAAAATACAAGTATCAAAAGTATCAATTGACAAGCTCTATAGCAGCATGCTTCAGGACAAGGATCAGAAAATACATACTTTCTTTGCTTTTAAAAAACTTTACAAAAGTCAAGTAAAATTTGATTATTAATATTACATTTGGCTACTTCAAAAAGAAACAGGTTTTGTTTTAAATAAATGCAAACATTTCTAAAGAAACAAGCATTTTAAAAACACTACAGTAGAACAATCACAGTTGGCAATTAGCTGTTTCTGATCAAACATTCACATTGTCTTTCCAAAAAAAGAAAAAGAAAAAAAAATAGAATACACATACATGATAATATGTAGTGAGGCAATGTGCCTCATCAAACAGTTAAGCAGAGTGCCTATTGTCAACTTTCAGAGCTGTCATCAGTTTTGTCTCTTTTACCCTTAAGAAGATATACATTCATGTTATCTTTCCCCTTCACGTAAACAACTCCCCTTGGCTCAAATTCATACTGCTTATTTAAGATCTGCAAGCAGTCTTCTCCGACTTGAATGCGTCCAGGTACCCCAGTAGAATCCATTCTACTTGCAATGTTTACTGCATCGCCCCAAATATCATAATACAGTTTCCTTGTTCCGATCACCTGTAGGCCAAAAACAAGAGAGAAAATTGGTTCAACTTTAATTGATTGATTGATACCTGACTATACTTAGCTAAACACACTAACTACTTACCCCAGCTGTTATATCACCATGGTTGTATCCAACCCGCAGAATAAGGTTAAATTCAAGGAGATCTCGATTAAAAGCATCAATGACACCTTGAAGAGCAACTGCAAAATCAATAAGCTGAAAAAGATGTTCATGCTCAAATTTGTTCTGACTGCGGAAATGAGGATTTAGTCCTGATGCTGCCATGTATGTGCTTCCAATGGTCTTAATTTTGGTCACATTGCAAAATTCGGGCCTAGGCAAGACAAATGAGTTTTTAAACAAAACATTTTATAACTAGATTTCATTTGTAAAAAAGTTGAAAAGAATACCTGCTTAACAATTCGTCAAAATCGGCAATTAGTTCATTCAAAACACGCAAGTATTCCCTTCCGCCTAAGTAGGTCTCGTCATACATTTCATTGAAGTTAACAATCGAGGCAAAAATGATGCCTACAAGATGATGGTTTTCAGAATATTTTGCTGTGTTCTTCAGTTGATCAGCAACATGACGAGGTATGATGTTGTGAAGTAACCAATCAGCTTGATCCTTAGGGGGTAGAAAAGTTAAAACATGTAACATACATGTAAAACATGTAATACAAATTTTCACCTTTTACTTGTTAAAGTGAGTGGATGGGATGCATAAGTACTTACTTTCATACTTTGTACTTTAGCTTTATCTCTTACAGCTACGGCATTACCATGAAAACTAAGACGGTATGAGATCTCAAACTCCCTGTTGAGGAACCACACAAGCAAAAGTAGTAGAATAACATCGAGGTATATTTCAGCTTGATGAAAATTTGCTTTCGGAAGTTTATTTGGAGAGCATTCAATGACAATGGCTCTTGTTTCCCGTTTAAAACTATCTTGATTATTTTCAAAGGCCTTTCCAGTTCTCTGATCTCCAATATCAACATCACGAGTTGATCTTTCATTAAGTGAGAGCTTTGCTTTGGCAGTAATGAAGGGGATATGAACACTGCCAAATAGTTCATTAGTATCCAGATTAGCACCCGCAGAGAATGAAATGGCACGTAAATGTTGAGGCTCTAAAGGGTCATTGACAGCCACACTGCTGCAAACCTGCAAATTAGGATAATATATACATATTCTAACCGAGAAAGCCCCATAAAAAGAAAAGTTTTGTGACGTAAGTCATTTGATGAAATATACCTGACTAGCAAGAAGCGAGATGAAAATCACACCAGTGAGGGTAGCCAAAAAACTCTTCATCCAGCAATTTAGTTGAGTGAAATTGCAAAAATGAACTATACTCAAAAATAGCACATAACTAAAGTAATAATCGTGACTAAGTTCCAGAATGGCTGAGGCTCGTATAGTGTCTGTACTTCCAAGAGTCCCATTTGCCAGGGCAAGTGAAGGACATGAAAAATTGGCAAGCACTGATGTTGCTGGCAAGCTTACCTATAAATTTAAGAGACCAAGTAATACTACAGTGATGATTTTGTACATTTATTTCACTGTAAACAATAGTCTAATCCAATAAATGGAAAAAATTTAACTTACCAGGATTGCGCCACACACATGCCACGGGTACCATCCAGAGAATTTCTCAACTAGTGTCTTACAAAGGCTAAGCAGATGTGCACCAGTTGAATTATTTTCAGCATAGAGGGTTTTAGGCCCATCGTCTGAACCAAGAGGCGTCCACAACAAAAGTCCACACAAGAAGACAGCAAATATCTGAATTAGAGTTGCTGTGACAAAAACAGCAATCCACATGGGGGAGGCAGCGTAGAGAAAAAATAGGGACATAGCAATTGCTGAATACACCTGGAAAAGGAAAGTTTCAGTGCTGACGAAGTATCTCATTTACATAAAATTGAAAAAAGGTTAAGAACATTTACCAGTGCTGAGATGAATATATCAAAGTAGGTGTTAAATCTTGATGTTGCGAGGGTTGGTGGAGAGTCACCATGCCTTTCAGATATTCGATGAGCAGTGTCTCGATATTCACGTTCCATTTCCCTTTGACGGAAAAAGAGTGTAATACTTAAAAGAGGGGGCTTTACAAAATAGCTACGGTTGGATTTCACATTATCTTGGACACAGCGAATAAGTTGGAGATCTGATTGCTTGCGAAGCTGATGAAAGCAATCACCCATATGATCTCCAGAAGGCAAATTTGGAACATTGCCATTTGATGAATCTGTAAAATAACAACCTAGTGATTTTTTTGTGCGACAGATTAATTATTAAAAATAATCTTAAGAGATGTGTTTCTACTTCACTTACCATGGTCAAGGGAGGACTGACTTGAAGTATAGTAACCACTTACTCTGTGGGTGAGAAGATCTCCTTGCGTAATACCATTCATGACAAATAACTAGGGAGAAAAGAGACGAAAGTAGTAGAAATTTTGTTGAGATTGAACCTTTAAAGGAAAATCAGTTTCAGAATTTTAGTTCGAACCTGTTGCTGGATGCTACTGCGGCGACTATTACTCCTAATTCCAGAATCTTTTCGAGAGTTGACAGAGTAGCATCTGGTCAATTGATCTTCATTTGGGACATCTAATCGAACTCCATCAATAAGAGATGATGCTTCGCCACCTTTCTCATGAGTCACATCCTGGTTATCATCAAGTCAAGATCAGAAGTGAGAAAAACAGAAATCTTTGTAATGAATGGGTAGAGGGTGTGAAAATAAAACAATTACCTTCTTCGAAATATGATGATCCAGATTAAGTTTTGGTGGTGTGCGAAGAGGAGACTTCTTAATAAATTTCTTTGTTCTCTGTGATGACAACTTTTTTGGATCCAGACACTCTGCATCGCCCTCAACATCTTTAAAGGGATGGTAGTAGAATAAGTTTCAAATAAAACAAATTGGAAAACAAAGCTTATTTTCAAAAAGCAAGACAAAAAAAAACACAAATAAAACAAACCAGAATCAAGGATGCTTGGTAAGGAACTAGCTTTTGTTTCCAATGGAGCGAGGGCAAGATAGTGAGATGGTCTAGTAGGTCTAGTCACATGGCAAGAATACACACGGTCTCTTCTCTGATAGTAATGGTGAACAGACTCCACTGTATGCAATGGAGGGGATGCCAGTTGTTTTGGAGGAGATTGTGTTGGTGGTGGTGACTGGACAGGAGACAGTGGCTGAGAGGGTTGCATGGGAGGAGATGGCAGGGAAACCATTTTTGTTGGAGTTGTATGATTAGAAGATGGCCTTGACTTTGCATTCTCCTTTGAATTTTGTATGAGTCTGTCTCCTTGACGACCCAAAATAAAGAATGTCTTCATGTCTTCAAATGAAAATATTTCAAGATGGTGAGTTACACGTCAATAGGAATATTGATAGGAAGATTGATTGCTAAGAAAATACCTTACCGTGTGCATCTTCTCCTTCTTCTAAAATGTACATGTCACCAAGAAAATTACGAGTTTTTTCAGAAATATGCACTCTTCCTGGTTTACCCGTGGATTCCATTCTATTTGCAAGTGTGACATCATTTGACCAGACATCAAACTTAAAGCGCTTGGTTCCCACAATGCCACAGAGAACTGTACCAGTGTGTATTCCAACCCTCATATTAACACCCTCATGTGTCTCTGCATCAAACTGTCGAATAGCCTCTATCATGCCTATAATACAAAGCAAAAATCATGAAAACTCAAATATAAGTAGCTCTCTGTAGTAATAAAGCAAGTCTACATACCTAATCCCATTTCAACACAACATTTGGCATGATCAGGTCTGGGCTCTGGGCACCCTGACACACAATAATAGCAGTCTCCTAATGTAGAAATTTTTTCACATCCATGAATTTCACATAGCTCATCAAATCTGCAAAATAATAACAGCATTAAAGCCACTGCAATAAAAAACCCAAATAAAATTGTAAAATACCTCCACACTCTAGAGGAAAGAGGGTCCAATAGGTAGGTTACCTTTCAAATAGATCATTTAATATTTGAACAAGCTCCTCAGCACTTTTATTTGAGCTCATCCGTGTGAAACCGACAATGTCAGCAAAGAGTATGGAAACATTATTTATGGCATCCATATTGAATGGTCGAAAAAGTGATCGAATATCTCCACTTGAGCCACGTCTATGTCCATCACCACTTGCTGCTTCATCGTCTCCAAGACAACTTTCTTGCAATAGCCAAGCAGCTACTTTAGGTGGCATTACCTTTGAACAAGAATAGCAAAGTAAAAATGCTTGAACAGTCAGTATATATACACCTCCATTTTCAGTTGGGTCAAAATGGGAAACTTAGTTTATACTGCCAGACATGAAACTCTGCTTTACAGCCTAATCTGTGTGGATTTCAATACCGAATCCAATGTGCCAAAAATCAGACAAACACTCTGAAAATTTACATGCAATGTCTCAATGCTTGCCTAGGAATCTAACATAAATAAATTGTGAAAATTGATGGCAGAGTTAACTAATTTTTATCCATTTGACCCATTAGATAAGACAACACAATAGATAAAAAAAAGAGTTCAATTCAAACAATGTCAAAATCAGGAAAAAGTGGTTGTAAACTCATAACAACCTATTACTTACAGACTGAATCATCTTTTCTTTCAACTGCTTTTCCATTTCAAGCTGTTTCCGAACCAAGAGTGATTGCCCAACTTTCATAAAAGTGCCACGCATTCGAACATGGGTCATTATAAGGATATGCAGACCAATAGCATGAACACATAGTTGGAGAACAATCCGGATTGGAAGACCAAATCTATCATACCGAGATAACTCTGCTGCTGCGGCCTCAGGCAAAGCAAATTCCTAATAGAAAAAATAAAGAAATATAATAGAAATAAAAACTTGATGCTGTTTGAGTTTTTACATTCTTCATTATGAATGATTTTTAGGAGAATACAGCAACAGCCGACTTTGGGACTGACAGGCACATAATAATCACAGCCGAAGTCAAACAAATACGGAATAACAAGCAAATGCTGCCTGCCTAATTACCAAAACACCACACATGCACTGCAAACTAAAATAATGCTTACCGAGCATGGTCCCATATCTACATAGGCCGTCAGACATTCAAAAATTATTGAATATGTTCCTCCTATTGCAACACACACATAGAGTGGGAGAGGAATCACAGTGTAAATCAGCAATAAAACTTCAATACACAGAGCAAATTGTCCGACTGGAGTCATATCCAAGGCAGTGGTACTCCACACAAAAAATAATGAGAAGGAACAAATAATAAGAGATATAAAAACTGAAACTGAAAGATGAATTTTTTTGTAATACTCTGTGTAAGTCAAACAGAGAATGACTGCTGTTATGGCAGCAAGGGCTGCAAATGTTCCACATATAATCGGCCATTCTGATGAGGTAATTTTTTGAAGCCCAGTCACAAGGAAATACAAAAGCCATGAGAGAGAAACCAGAAGAATGTAGAGAAGTGCGTATCTAAAAAAACACAACAGAAAAAAAATCATTAGGTAAATAAAATTAAGCAAGCTAAAAAGTGAATGATGACAAAAAACACCTGTTGCACAATTTATGAATCAAGTCAAGA
>NW_026267503.1:258386-268279 GCF_000697945.3 Frankliniella occidentalis
CCCCCGCAGTTATAGAGCTCACTGATTAACTCGGATTTTCTTCCTAATGGCGCCAATCTGTTAGGTTTACTTGTATTCTATCCGATCATTCAAATTAGAGCGCAGACTGCATACACAGTGTGGTTCTCTTTTCCTGGAAGGGTTTGGCCATACTGTGGCCACAATGCTGAGGAGAGGCAGGGGTGGGGTGTTGGGTGAAAGGCGGCTGTCGGCTTGATCTCGGTGCTGGGGAGCCCGGCTGGAGCCCGGCTGAAGCCCGGCCGCGCGGCGTGGGTCGTGTGGGCGTGGCGAGGCGCGGTCTTCCCCTCCCCCCCTCCGCGCTGCTCCTCGGCCCCGCCCCTTTCCCTTCCCCACGCCGCGTGGGCTGCAGTGGGCTGGCTTCAGCCCCTGTGCTGTCCGAGGTCCTGCCCTAGATAAGTAACACTGCCACTATGCGACCATAAGTAACACTGCAGTGCGATTCTTATAAAAGTTCGTCTGCCACCCCCGCTAAGTAAAACACTCCTCTACGATTCACTTGCAAAATACGTAGGTCGCACACCTGCCCGCAGAACCCAGCTCGACGTAAAAGTCAAATCCGATTTGACGGCGTTTCGACGTCAAATCGACTTTCATTTCTTGCTGGGAAAAATATGCGAAATAGACCTCAGGTAGACGCGAGATAAATGTGGTGAAACAGTCGCAAAATACCTACAAAATACTGGGAACTATTACCCCGAAATCACCCAAAATCATCCAAATGAACTTTTTTTTTTTTTCAGGTGGCTGATTCACTCCACGCAAGGAGTGTGGGCGGGCTAGCCTATCGCCCCTATCCACGGCGCTTCACGGGCCGAGAGAGTAAGCAACACGCCCGCCCGCATGTAGGAATGCGCATAAAGCATAAACATTAAAATTGGACTGATTTCTGTGCAAAACGACAAGCAATCCGAAGTCTGACAACACGTACCGCGCGAGTACAGGGGGAGATCGTGGTCTCGAATAAATTTAGCACATTATTGACGTCGAGAACACGCATATTGAGCGGAATGCGCTGCTCTTGAAATAAAGTTTAACTTGCCGCAATGCAGCTTTAATTGAGTCAAGAAGATTTTATACAAGCTTTGCCGAGAAAATTTTGGACTTGGGAAAATGCAAAAATTTACTTGTGCGAAGAACTCATTTTTCTGGGCGTAGAGTGGACCGCCCGAGCCTATCCGGGCCGAGCGCTGTGCAACGCAAGCGCGACCTCTCATCTAGGCTCAGGTAGGCAAACCCGCCCGACAGCCGCGCCGCCGCGCTGCCTACCTCGCAGGGGGCCCTTGGAAGGGGCGGGGCGCCGCCTGCCCCTGCCGGCTGATCCACAGAGCGTTCAAGCCGGCGGCTGTGCGCCATCGTCACATGAGTGCGACCTTCTGAGTCAGTCGGCCGGTGTGCAGGGTATAGGATGACCCGCAAAGCAGCTCTGTGGAGACAGCGACCAGGAGCAGGAGCTGAACGACGCCGCGCTCGCCGTGCCACCCTCGCCGCTCCACACTCTCCGCCGCTCATATAGCCGCTTTCAACGCCGCGTTTAAATTCGTGTTAAAAGCCGCGTTAAACGCCGCGCTGTGACATGCTTTTAGTTGTTGGTTCCGAGTGTCGCACTCGTAAGGCAACTCCTCGCCTCGGGCAGTCGGAGGCGCCGGGGAGCGCGAGGAGCAGCGCTGAGCAAGTGGCTCAATAAGTGCTGCGCTGAGCAAGAGCCAACAGGGGCGCTAGGTGGGCTGTGGGCTAGTGCTCGGGCTTGTACAAGGAGCAGGGCGATGGCAGTTATGTCTGCCCCGCCACCGCCCTTTACAGCCTTGCTTCCTCGCTTGCTTCCCCTGCAGGTGGCCGGTGAGAGCCCCGCACGCGCACTTTACACTGTACCCATAAGCATGCATCTCCATCCATCTCAGAACTTTGGTCGCGAGGTGGGGGGGGGGGAGTATCTAGGATTTCGCCCTACGGTGCTGCATTTGTAAGGAAATTTCACGACCTTTCAAACGCACCACTGTTGGGTAAACTGCGAGATGGGGAAACACCCTAGCATGCAGAGTGCGTGGCCACGGCGTGAGTAAGACTAAGCCAAGGAAGGGCTGGTCGGCCATCACATGATCATAGACGTAGAACGAGCAGCTTATACTGGAACGTTAATCGCCAGTCTTTCCCAAAACTAGAGCGAAAATCTTTATCAGAACGGGAAACTTTACCGTTCGGGGAGAACGGACTATCGACAAACTTCCGTGCACTCATCCTTACATCTTTAGTTCACGGTGTAGAAAGATTTCTCTACACCGTGCTTTAGTTTGACAGGGCGGGTGCGAGCCTAGCGCGCTACGCCCAGCTACGCCCCTCCCCTCCCCTCCAGGCCGAGCGGCCCCGCCCAGCCGCCCCGCATGCGCCCGCGGTCGCCGGCCCTGCCCCCCCCTCCCCCTCTGGCCCGGGTGCACGTATGGTGCCGGCAGCCGCAGCCATGGACTCATGGGCACGCCTACTACCCTCTAGCCTACCCATGTGAGAGCTCTCAGCTCACCAAGGCACGCCCCGAGCGAGTAGACTGTCCATAGACAACCCGTCCACGCCCCTACCGACAGTGTAAATCAACCAACATTACCAAGATCCAGAGAAGAAATCAGAATTGATAACGGTGTAGAAGTCTGTAATTCTTTGGGGTTGTAATGCTTTACCAGGTGGCTGACTCACGCCGCCCACATTTATAGTGACACTGTACCGCATGCCATGCATGCAGGTGTGCGGGCACGTCGGCCTATCGCCCCGTTCGAGTAGGCAACCCGCCCACACGCATGCATTCGGTACAGTATCACTACGAAAGAGCGCGGCGTAAGACAGCCATACCTGGTAGTGTGATGCAGAGATACAGTTAAACTGCGTTAAATTTGCATTTCCCCTTGTTAGTCATCACTTGTTTCAAGTTGCAGTCCTAAGTTGGACATAAGATACCCCGCTCTCGCTCCGTCGGTGATTTGTGCCGCCCCTGCCGCCCCATCTGCCCTGCGGCCTAGTAGCAGAGTTACGACCGCGGAGGCCCCTCCCCCTCGGCGCCCTAGGGCCTAGGGCCGCGGCTCGCGACAAGGCGCGGTGGGCGTTGAACCGCAGGTCACCTCCCCCCTGGCTGCAGCTGCAGCGCACTGTATGCCGACGAGGAGCCCCGGCGGCTCGCGGCCCGCGGCCCGCTCATCAGCTGGTCCCCGCTCCCGCCAGCCAGCGCCAGGGGGTGGTCCGCGTCTAGGCGAGGCCTGTCGAGGGGTGGGCACGGCTCGCCCGGGGGCCGGAAGGGTGCGTCCGCGTGCGTGGAGGAGATGAGGCGGTCTCGCTCCCTCCCCATGCCACGGCCACGGGGGCGACGAGGACGGAGCCGTGGCGACTAGGCAGGCACGCCCTCCGGATGGTGCGGGCGCGGGCTGGGGCCGGGGCGGGGGGAGGAGCCGAGCTGACGGGCCAGGCCCCGCCAGGCCTGAGCCAGCCATCCAATCAGCTATTTTGGTCGGAGCCTAGCGCGCCGCGCTGGGCAGTACATAGCGGCCGCAGCACTGCCGTGTTCCTCCGCTGAACACGCCCCGAAGTAGTCCTGCGACGCGAATGGTCGCTAAAACACCGGGTCGGGTCGCCGGGCCGGACGTAAACGAGAGTCCTAAATCAGGGAGATTCCCTCAGATCGAAGACAGGGCGCTCGAGGACGCCGTTGTGGAGATCACTTACGAACTCGAGTCCGCGGAGGGATACCGAGGGGCAGGCTTGGTGGTTGTCCCGCAGCTGCGCTCGCTCCGCCGTGCCTCGTCCTGTCGCGGTTTGTTTCGGCTTTTCCAGCGGCCTTTTGCCATGGGTATCGAATCGGGTACCTCCCGCGACCTGGCCGTCGCTTGTCGGGTGTGACTGATCGCTCGGCCCACCCGGACTTTTCCAGGGAGCCTCGTCTCAGGTGAGCCATCCTCTTGGCGCCACAGCCCGAGGGGGCGGTCCTAGGCCGCCGAAGTCGCCTCCCTCTTGTTGTCCACTGGGCCCTCCCGTTCCCGTTGGCGCACTCCCGCCTCTTTGGTGGTGTTTGAGAGTCGAGCTAGGCGTCTGCCGTGTCCTGCACCTCTGCACTCAGTGCTGACCGCCGTGTTGCGTCTAGATTCGCCTTTTGCAGTGTCCCCGGGGGAGCTCCTACCCATGTCAAACAGCAATGCCAGAGGTTAGGACCAGCGCTTTGTCAGGACAGAAATGCCCTCCTGTTTTGATGCGGATAGACGCTCCTCGGCGGTGGTGGCGCTGTCCGGCGTCTGCCAGGCGACCGTTTGTTTTGATTGTGAATGATGGCTTGCGTCGGCCGGTGGGCGGTTCAGTTTGTCGGATTTTACGTTCATTATGGCGTGCTTAACCGGGTTGCTTAATTTCGGTGCTAAGGGTAAACAGCAACTGGCGTTTTGGGGTTATGTTGACCTATGTTTGTATGATTTGATCATAGGTTATGGGCATAAGAAATGGATAATAATAAACAAATGAGTTCTTAAAGGATTGTGTTCTAGCCTGTTTTCTATTGCTATCAGATTCCATAGAATTTTAATTTATTTTTCATTTAATTTGATGCAATATTTGTGGATAACAAACATATTAATTTATTCTGTCTGATTGGTTTGTTTATAGGAAACATCTCCTTCACCTCTTGCACTGCTTGCTGCAACTTGCAGCAAGATAGGAAACGCTTCAATGCAGCAAGCTCAGGCTTTGCCGCAAGAGGAAGTTCAAGAGGGTAGCCTGACAGCCTCTCAGGAACAACAGATCACCTTACCGTCTGGACAGCAGATACGAATTGTAAATGCTGCGTTACTACAGCAACTTCAAGCTGTCCAACAGCAGGCAATGCAGCAGCAGCAGTTACAACAACAGGCTGTACAGCAACAACAGCAAATTGTTGAGTCAAATGCAATGGTTGCTGTCAACCCCAAAAGGGAGCCTGGCTCCCCCCCGCCGTCCCCACAGTCAAATGGCCATCAGACCCAGCTGGTTACACTACAACAGCTTCAGTCATTTTTACCTCAACACATGCAGCTGACAAATACAGCTACTCCCCAGCCTCAAATACAAGATGCTGCTCAGCAGGCTGCTAGAGATACCAAGCCCACTCTAGTTTCCCTTCAAAATGTACCAAGTCAATTTATGCAGGTAGGTCAAAAATTACGAAGAGAGAAATCATACATTCAATGTTTCTGCATAACGCTAGTCAATAAACAATAATAATAACTTAAGATCTCGCATGTAACTTTAAGACTGATTTTGTTGTTTTGTTTAACTTCTCCCTACAGCCTCAACAAATAGTGTCATCAGCTGGCCAAAATGTGACATACAACGTAGTACAACCAATGCAAACTGTCACGCTTGATGATCAAGGCTCGGTTGTTATTAATGCGGGTGGTGGAGCAACCCAACAGCTCCAACAGCTGCAACAGTTCCAACTACCAGGGGGCCAAACTTTTCTCACACCCTCAGTTTTGAGGGGAGCTAATGTTTTGCCAGCTTCTAATTTACCAGCTGGTCTTCAAACAGGGCTACTTCAAAACCTTGCTGGTCAAACAATTCAGTTCCCTGGAGGTGAGTAGGATTCTACAACATTCTTCTTTAGTAAGTTTTTGTCATAGCTAGTCACACATTTCTTTTATCGTGTAGGTGGTATGGCAGTGAGACAAGCTGGTGTTGGAGGATTACAACAGTTAGTACAAATGCCTGCAGTGCAACAAACAATACCTGTTCAAGTTCCCATTAGTACCTCAAATGGCACCATTTATCAGACTGTACATCTACCAGTGCAGTCCATGCAAAATGTGCAGCAAATTCCTCAAATGATCCCTCACATGCAGCTTGGCCAAGTACAATTTTGACTTTATCCTTCTTTAAAGATGTTGCTTCCACATGCGTGTAATATAATTTTCCCCTCCCTGCACAGGTTTCCGCTCCCCAGATGGCCCAGATTGTCACCCCATCTGGTCAGATCCAACAGGTACAGTTGACATCACTGGCACAACTTGGAGGTCTCAATCAGCTGCAATTAGCCCAAGCGCAGCAGCAGGCCCAGCAGGCCCAACAACAACAGTCAGTGCAACAAAGTGCCAACAGCTCAGTCACCTCTAGTACCTGGAGTACTTCCACTGTCACTTCTCCAACTGTTTCAGTTCAGGTATAACATTTTGCCCTGGGTTTTCTCTCTCATTCATCACGTCACATTTCTGAGATTGAAGCAGTTACACTTGCTACCACAAATTTTCATTAATTTGTTAATAATGAACAAGTTTACACTCTGCACAAAATTAATTTTGTGTTTTGCTTTTCCCTTGTTTCCTTAAGCTTTCATCATATATTCTATTTACTAGTTTACAATTGTTGTAAGATTGTTCTCAAATTCTTTTCTGCAGACTGTCAATGCTCCCACCATGTTAAACAGTGTTGACGCATCAGGTCAGCCTCAAATATCATTTGCTGGAGGTCAAGTTGTTCTTCAGCAGCACCAACCACAACAACAGCAGATAACTCTTCGTAAGTGATTGCATATTTTTTAATTTTTTTTTTGGAAAGTTATTACTTGTACTAGTACTACAGTATTAATATTTGTTATATTTTTTTTATCACAGCAAATGGACAAGTTGTCACTGTGATCCAGCCTAGTCCTAATATGACAAATGTTGGTGGCTTAACCAATATTAGCAATTTAACTCAAGTCAGACCTAACGTATTTCAGGTTAGTTTTATTAAATATGTACCATCTGTGTATCTTTCATGCATTAGTTTTTTTAATGTATAGCTTTCTTCACCAGATACAAAATTTATCAAACATGGCGAATGGGGCAAATGTGACCAATCTGTCAAATCTTCAGTCATTTCCCATTCAGAATATTCCAGGTCTAGGAAATGTCCAATTGATACCCGCTAGTGCCTTGTCATTAGCACAACAGTTAGGGTTGAATGCACAACAGCAGCAGCAACAGCAGCAGCACCAGCAGCAACACCAGCAGCAGCAGGCCCAACAGCAAACTGTGCAGGCTCACCAAGTTCAGGTTCAATCCCAACAACTGCAACCACAGCAGCAGCAAGTTCAGCAGGCTCAGCCACAAGCTTCTGCTGTAGTCTCCCTTCCAGGTGGACTTCAAATTATGAGTGAGTCAAAATCAAGTTTGTAGCTTGGTGCTTGAAGCTGTGCAGAAAGTTCTGAAAGCCAGATGTTGCCAAAAATTGGTGGAGACAAAAATAGTCAACTTATTTTGTTACATATTTCTTGCAGCTCAACAATCTCAGCAAGTTGCTGCAGATAGTGGTGATCAAACAGTTCAATGGCAAGTTGTTAATTCATCACCAGCACCTGCTCCCGCTCCCACACCCTCAGTTAGTACCTCTTCAGGTCGAAAAGAAGGGAAGCGCCAACGACGAGTGGCTTGTACATGTCCTAATTGTAACGACTCTCGGGAAAGGTATGTCCTGATACTTATCAAAGATTTGGTTTCTTATCTTGTTTTGGTGTTGACATTATTTTCCCCTCATATATTCCAGGGGTGGAGAGAGACGTAAAATTCATATTTGTCATGTAGCTGGTTGTAATAAAGTGTATGGGAAGACATCTCACTTACGCGCTCATTTACGGTGGCATTCAGGAGAAAGGCCATTTATTTGCAGTTGGAATTACTGTGGAAAGCGATTTACAAGATCAGACGAATTACAGGTAACTTATCATTCAATTAAGAAATTTAGTGCACTAATAGAAAAATCTCTGAAGCTTCTTTTTCTCTTGATTTTGTTCAGAGACACAGGAGAACACACACTGGAGAAAAGAGGTTTGCATGCCAAGATTGTGACAAAAAGTTTATGAGGAGTGATCATCTTAGTAAACACAACCGAATCCATGCCAAACAGAGGAGAGAAGGTCTCCCTGTTGGTCCTGTGGGTCCAAATGAAAACTCTGTAAGTTCCTACAATTTTCCAATATCATGAACTTTTTATATTTCTTAAAGTTGCTTCTCATGTTTTACTAACAATGATGTGTATTTTAGGAGCAAGAAATGGCTACCTCTACTCAATCAGGGTCTGAAGATGAAGATGATGGATCTGATGGTGAGGAAAGTGGCTCATCTGGAGATGAAGATATGAAAATAATTATTAACCCAGAGCCTGACCAATCTGATGTGGCAGAGCCCCTTGAAAGTCCACAAATGGCCAGCTGAGTGTGTCTTTTGCGTCCTGAATCTCCATCAGGACGCATATCTGGCAACAGTGATGAAGACCTATTCGTTCTATCTGCTGCTAGTATTCTTGATAATGATATGAAGTCAGAAAATGATTTTACTGACATCATTAGCATGGATAGAACTGATAATTGCAGTTCCCAACAATATACTGAGTTTGGAGAGACCTCTGTCAGGAGAATGCACCTCAGAAGTGATGGAACTTGTCAAGCGTCAAGTGTATTAGACGGTGCCTTATTGAATGAAGAAATGTTGAATGTTCCTTCAATCCAAGTTGGAGTTAGTGAAAATTTTGATTCCTTATCAGGATTCTCTCCTGGGTACAGTCTTCGATCAAGGAAAAGTAATATATGATAATGAGTTCCTTACTGTTGAATTGAAAGAGTAGAACATTGTATGCACTGCAGAGCGCATCTTTTTTACCTAACTCCATATTTGGTATTCCCGTAAGTTTAAGGTTTTATTTGTTGTGTGATTGTGTACTAACATGGGAACTGTGTGTACAGTAGTTACCTCAAGAATGCTTGTAGATGTTGATTTCAATTTGGTTGGTTGGTTTGTTTTTTTAAATTTTTCTTCCTTTTTTTTTCAACAAACCATCACAGAATTTTTTCAGTACTATAACTTTTTGAACCAAAGATCACTGAAATACTGCAATTCTGTAACAGTATTCCATTTTATCTATGATTCTCATGCAATGGTCTTTGAGCTTATCTGCAGACAGTGTGTGTAGTAAATCAATTTATATTATGAAAGGTACCTAATGTCTGTAATTCTTAAACTGCCAATTTGGTGTTTAGAAGTCTGTGCTACCTAGTATCTTTTTTAGCATTTACATTTTGTTATAAATGTACTATTGTGCTACCTCAAACCATCAATTTAATCTTCAATTTTTTAATTAGTTCTTATTGAAGGTCCCGTCCAACGAATGTGCACTGTATACTTAAACCATCAGTGTTCCTTCACTGATGGGGGCCAAAAATGTTGTCTTCACATGATATTTTATTAAATGTGTTCGTTTTAAAATAGAATAAGTTATTCGAGTTAATGAGCATAGAGACTCATTGTTTGTCTGTGATAACTGGCTGTTTGACTTTAACATTGCCTGCATCTGTTTTTATTGTTATAATTTCTTCTCTGTCATCTCATTTATTAGCTTAAGTTTAATTTTAGTAAAATGTTGGAAATCTCTTCAATCAGTAATGTTAATTCAGACAGAATGCATGTAACTGGTCAGTTGATTCAGTTTTTCCAAAATTATTTTCAAGGCAGATACCTTTCTCAGCTGGACCTGAAAAAGAGTATTTATATTGTGCTTCCATGTTTTTTTTTGAAATTCTCTCCATTGTGAGGCTTTTATACCAAAGTTAGTGCCATTGATATTTTGTTTGAGGAACCAACTTTTTGCTATTTCAACATAGTGTTAAGATATTTGTCGTCAAAAGTGCTGGTGTTTTTTTTTTGTTTTTTTTTAAGAGCCTATTACCACATCCTCTGGCTTTAGGTGTGCAAGCTAATTGTCCGCAGCCTTTACCATTCAGTAAATTGCATTGCAAGGTCATAATAAAAAGCTATTAGTTCAACTTATGTGTATTCAAAATACTGCTGTTGGCACTTTTCATCCAATTAAACATTTCGGGACAGAAGGTGAAAAGATAAAAA
>NW_026267503.1:269032-270569 GCF_000697945.3 Frankliniella occidentalis
AACTACAAGGAAATTCAAAACAATGTGGTTTGCGCAAACCAAATTAAATATCTTAGAAGTATGGTTCTTAGTGAAAAACTAAGTCTAACAAGTAGATATTACCGGAATCGTAAACGAATCTGGGGGAATGAGCTGCGCTTGTACTGTCCTTCAAGAATATCAGAATCAAATCGTGGATCCCACCAAGACCGATGAGCAGCACGTTCAAAGGGTACCGGAAAACATAAGCCACAACAACCAACACGGCTTCCACTATGAGCCAGGTAGGATTGAATGTAAGGTGCCAAGGTAATTTGGATGTCATCTTCTTCACTGTCTTCAGGTACTTGAGATCTTGAAAAAGTGACAGCTGTTTCAGCCGTTTGATTAGTTGCAGTTATTCCACTTGACATTTTCTTGTGACACCCAGATGCATGGATGTCACTGCCAAAATCTGCTCATAAGTCTTGTTCTCCAACCTCCAACAAGATCCAAGGCCCTTACTGGAGGAATTACACATTTAGGCCTAAAGGGAAAGAGATGTTGTCACAACAATTTTTAAAAGGCTCACTGGCTAGTGTCTGTCATGCTCGTGAAACATGGCAAATTTCGTTGCTTAAAAATTGCAATCAAAACTAATCATGGTGTTTTCCTGATGTTGTTTTTTTCTGACACTGTCAACTAGCGAAAACGAAATTCTAGACCGTATCAAGTTAGCACGATGCTGACAGATGCTGCACATTGGTTCCTTTTACAACATTTTTTGTAAGAATCCAAGAACCTTACGTGCTGACTTGCTGATGTACCCACCTTCCCCTTTATCCCCCTCCCCTCGTGCCCGATCTAGAAGGCGGCGCTGCCGAAACGGAGCCGGTGAAAACTATGTGAAAAGGGCGTCTTTTCGTTAGCGACGCTGACGTCACAACCCGCGGGCTTTTTAAACGCCAGGTTTAAACTAGATTGGAGAAAAAAAGGAAGAAATTTAAGTAGAATTGCGGTAACTTTTACAAACACCTGCTGATCTAATAATCAGTTCTCATTTGGCCGCAACCACCTTAATGATGATCAGGATGAACATATGACGGATTTGACATTTTGAGATAGGATATTTCAAGTCTCACGCTAGCCTTCACGCACCCTTCGATACACCGCGCTGTCCTCATCTACATCAACAACTCCGTTTTCATGTTTGGAAGCAGGTTGTTTCAAAAACTTCAAAACCACAATTTCTTCTCGTCACGATGGGCGACCTTGAAATGAAAAACATGATTATGCAGCAACAGGCATATGATGTTTCTATTCAGTAGAAATTGTGGTTTTGTAGTTTTGAACTACCCTTCTGGCAGACTTGCCCGCTGGACAAACTTCAAGTCCACCCGCACGCCTGCATGCGGTATTTGAAAAAGTACTGGTTCTATGGGACACCCGATACATTGTAGGCCTACAATCCTTCCATGGCCGTCGGTTGGGATACCGGCAAGGAAAAAGAAACACGTAGTTCATCATGGATGTTTAATCCATGGGTGCAGACAGGGCCGATATCAGGCATCCCCCCCCC
>NW_026267503.1:270619-273550 GCF_000697945.3 Frankliniella occidentalis
GGGGGAGGGGGAGGGGGGATCGCCCCCCCATACAGCCGCACCTGGTAGCTGTTGGAATCTGCTGCGCCTACCCTCGTTTTGATCGTGCTGGTTGAGAGACCCAACGCCTGTGACGCGCAGGGTAGGCTAACCCGCAAAGCAGCTCTGTGGAGACAGCGGCCAGCCCTAAGCGTCCGAGTCGAGGTCCGAGTAGTGCAGGAGCCGAAGGACGCCGCGCCGCGCCACACTCCCCGCCGCTCTTAACGCCGCGCCACGGCGCCTTAGGGTATAGCGAGTAGGCAACCCAGCATACGGTTCTGTCGTGGCCCTGACACGTACACGGTACAGTACAGTACTTTTTGGTATAGTTTGAACTCAGCCAATTTGAAGTGCCTATCATTCATAGGCACCCATGAACTTGAGGATGAGTATTTTCTCCTTTTCCCTTGTCCCGAACCTTGCCCTGCCCCCTAGATAAGCGAGATGCGCTGCTATGAGAGGGGGAGAGAGAGGGAGAGCAATAATTTCGAATCTTTTTACTTCACAAAACTGTGCGGGGACATTTCTTTCGCTGTATAAAACAGCTTTAACTGCGAGCGCATAACTTTCCCAGTGGTGCGCGCACGAGTGGCACGCTCATCACGGCTTGTAGGTCGTGTTCTTAAGACACATTCCTTGCATAGGTCGTCCGAGTAACTTTTTAGACATAATGAGTAAAAGACATCGTGCGCGTAACTCTTTGCGACCTGCGCACCTGAAGGTCTTCGTGCGGGTTCGTTCATTTAAGTCAGTAATGTAACACTATTAGTTACCATATACGCGTTTGCTCTATGGAATTTCAGACCAGGCGCTATGGGTGGGTCTCAAGCATCGCGTCCACAAAGTTCACGTTAGGTGCACGAGTACTTGCGGGTAAATACCACGCGTCTGGGCTGCGTCCTGCACGTTTATCAGTCGCAGATTATGTGAAGAGGTTCGGCAGCCGGCTCCGCCTCTAGGCCCGGCTGGCTCGCACGCGTCCCGGTCGGTCCCCTCACGCCTTACGGTCCCCTCCGGTCCCCTCTCACCGCGTCGCGCCTTTAGGCGGGCCCAGTCCCGTTTGTGTCCATGTCCACTTACGCTGTCGCAGTCGCCGGGTGGACTCCAACCAGAGCAGACACGGCAGACACACCCTCGCTAAGATGGGAGACCGAAAGGCCGTGACCGCAAGCTCAGGTGGCTTCGACGCCGTGGTAGAGCACATCCTCATCCACTACCGCTGGGTGTTCGTGATCGTGCTGCTTCCTTTATCGCTCCTGTACGACGTACTGCTTTACGTTCGTAGCTGGGTCGTGTTCCAGCTCAGCTCCGCGCCCAGTAAGCACGCAAGCAAGGTCGAGAACGTCGCAAAGCAGGTCAGTTCAATCAAGGCCTCCCTCCCCCCCCCCTTTTCGACGCTTTGTCGCTTGAGTGGTGCGGGACCTCTGCTTATGTTATAATTTTCAGTTAAGAAAAGTCTACCCGGGGCGCAGACTGGGGTCTGGCGGCGTGGCGGAGCGTGGATCGCTGGGGTTTCCCGCCCCGAATCCACGCTACGCCATGCCGTCGGACCCCAGTCTGCGCCCCGGGTAGACTTTTCTCCACTGAATATAACACTACATCGATCCTCTTTCGTCGCTTAGGTGAGGCAGTGGAGCGCGGAGGGGGCGAGGACACCCATGTGCACTGCCCGCCCTTCGTGGCAGACCATGTCTTTCCGACATGCCAAGTACAAGAAGACAATGTTCACCGTCAACGTGAACCTCGTCGACATCCTGGACCTCAGCGCGGAGCGGAGGACGGTGCGCGTCGAGCCGCTCGTCACCATGGGGCAGCTGACGGCCACGCTCGACCCGCTGGGCTGGACGCTGCCCTTCGTGCCCGAGCTGGACGACCTGACCGTGGGCGGGCTGGTGATGGGCACGGGCGTGGAGACGAGCTCCCACAAGCACGGCCTGTTCCAGCACATCTGCGTGGCGTACGAGCTGGTCCTCGCCGACGGCAGCGTCGTCCAAGTCACGAAGGTGAGGAGGGCTGGGCGGAGCCATCATCAGAGAGTGCTCAAACTCAAACCATACTCAGCTTAGAGTGTTTCTATCGCCTTGTTCTGTGGCTCAGGACAGTGATCCCGACCTGTTCTACTCGGTGCCGTGGTCCTACGGCACCCTGGGGCTGCTGACGGCGGTCGAGATAAGGATCGTCCCCGCGCTAAGGTCAGCATACATTCCCTGTCCCCCCTCATTGTCATTCACTCGACGAGACCGCTTGTATGAGCCACCCCTATGGGCCCCAGGTTCGTCAAGATGCAGTACGAGCCCGTGCGCTCCCTCGAGGAGGCCGACACCGTCCTGCGCCGGCAGCTCGACCTCCCTGAGGAAAATGAGTTCGTCGAGGCGCTCATGTTCTCCAAGGACGAGGGCGTCGTGATGACGGGCCAAATGGTCTCCTGCGTGGACTGGGGCAAGCTGAATGAGATCGGCCGCTGGCACAAGCCCTGGTTCTTCGAGCACGTCAGGACGTTCCTCCGGTCGGGCCCCGGCGTCGAGTACATCCCCCTGCGCGACTACCAGCACCGGCACTCGCGCTCCCTCTTCTGGGAGATTAAGGTACGGACGGACAGAGGCGACGGGAGTGGGGGGCCGATAGCCATACGCTATGCCGGACTAACGCCGCCACGCCGACCCGCAGGAAATCATCCCCTTCGGCAACAACCCCGTGTTCCGGTACCTGTTTGGCTGGATGACTCCGCCGAAGGTGTCGCTGCTCAAGCTCACCCAGACGCAGGCCGTCAAGAAGCTGTACGAGAGGAACCACATCATCCAGGACATGCTGGTGCCCATCGAAAAGTTCAAGGAGTCGGTGCTGTTCTTCGATGAGGAAGTGGCGGTGAGAGTTCTGCCGACGATTATGACTGGGTGTGGGAAAGGGGGGGGG
>NW_026267503.1:274210-281357 GCF_000697945.3 Frankliniella occidentalis
GGGGGGGGGGGGGGGGGCACGTGGGTGTGTGAGAGAGAGAGCAAACAGGAACAGGGACTCTGAATCTGCATATCATTGTACGCATAATAATTTAGACGACATGCTCACGAATCGAGCTCGCCCGATTCGACGATTCAAAAGCATAAATGCTAAACAATTGCGCGCACATAATCACTAGGATCCTTTAAACTTCTGCTAATCTCAGCTGGACTAAATAACCTTGCCTTTTCTCCAGAAATAACAACGGCGCTCTCAGCGAACGCGTTTGAATTCTGCTCCCAAACTACTAAATCGCAAATGCTGCCAACTGCACTCTTATCCATAACTGCCATCTTCCCCATCAACCGACTTTATTCTATAATAGGCACTGCAACAACTACGAAAATAAAGTTTTTCATTTTCTTTCACTACTAACGCGTTTTGTTGTGTATTTTCTGCTCTCTGCCATTTTCTCTGTTTTTTCTTTTTTCCATTTTGTCTTCTTGTGTTTGAAGAAGGAACCGGAAATAGCCGGCAATGCTTCTAATAAAAATAGTTGCTTCGGCGGTTTTCAGCCATAAGTGTTTACAAGAACGTTGCGTTCACGTGTGAAAGCGTGTGTCCTGTTGTCTGCGAATTTTCCTAGCGATCAAATCAAGTAAGTTTTGTCGTGCATTGCATCAAAATCGGCGAGTTAGGAATATTTTCGTGACGTTCACGAAACCTCACTGCACCTCATAGGTGCGTGTTCTGCCTAAAAATGATATTTTGGAGTGGGGCATAACCTGTTCTAGTATAGGCCCTCAGATCCATTTGTACCCCACATGTTGCGAGAATAAATTCTAAAACTGTGAGTTTGAATTTTTCAATGTCCAATTCCATCCAGGAATCAGCTAATCACGCCATTTTAGTGTATCTCACATCAAGTAATTTTTTGTCCAATGATCCCATTCGGTTCCCTGTCAAAATGCAAAGGAACACTTTGATTTTGATTCAGATAATGTTCATTAAGTAGTCTCTTAATTATGCGCATTTTGTTGTAGAATGGGCGAACCCACTGTTGAAGACGGATCCTCTAAGAAAGTGAAGCTTGAACAGAGCGAGTCTGAAGGACCTGAGGCTAAGAAGGTGAAGGTTGAGAATGAAACAGAAAATGAGAATGGAGTAGAAGTGAAGACAGAGGAAGGTGTGGAAGCCAAGAAAGAAAATGGTGCCAAGGTTGATATTCAGACTGCCGAAGAGAAGGGTGAACCTGGACTTGATTTCACAATTGCCAACCAGATTGAGGTAATCATTACCTTATCCAGAAATCTTGATCTTGCCTCCTTAACTGTTTCTAATTTCTCTTGTATGTTTTTAGTACTATTTTGGTAACATTAATTTGCCCAAAGACAAGTTTTTGCAAGAACAAATCAAACTTGAAGAAGGGTGGGTGCCTTTGGACGTGATGCTTCGGTTTCAACGACTCGCTCAGCTTTCCAAGAAAGCTGATACTATTGCTGCAGCTTTGAGGAAATGCAGTACACTGATGGAAGTAAGTGGGGATAGTTTTCTGCAATTTTAAGTTGCACTAACTGTATGTATTCATTGATTTTTGTGCTTTAGGTCAATGAAGATGGCACCAAAATTAGAAGGTCTCCAAACAAACCATTGCCTGAGATGAATGAAGAGTGGCAAAAGCGTCTAAATGAGCGCACCGTATATTGCAAAGGTTTCCCTCAGTCATTGACAAGCATTGGGGATTACCTTGATTTCTTCAAACCATTTGGTCCAGTGGAACATATCAATGTAAGTTTGCATATAAATTATTTGTTACTTTAACTTGATTCATATTATTATTAATTTCATTCTTTCAGTTGCGGAAGTATGTGGATAGATCAACTAAGAAGCTGATGTTCAAAGGCACTGCTTACATCTTGTTCGAGACCAAAGAGGCAGCTGATAATTTCCTTGCATTGGATGGTGTGAAGTTCCAAGGAACTGAACTAATCACAATGACCCAGTAAGGATTTGTCAAACCACTTTATTTTTTGTAATGAAAGTAAGTGTTATAAAACCTGATTTTTATTTTCAGTGCTGCTCATTCTGAAGAAAAGAAAAAGGAGAAGGATGAAAGATGGGGCAAGAAAGTTAAGAAAGACAACAATGCCACAGAGGACAAGGACAAGGACAAGAACAAAGGCAAAGGGAAAGAACTTAACAAAGGATGCATTGTGAAAATTAGTGATATTAAGGATGAAGAACTTAGTAGAGATGTCATTAAGTCAACACTTACTGGATTAGGGGCTGCTGTTGCTTTTGTCCAGTATAATACTGGTGATAAAGAGGCCCTTGTCAGATTAATGAGTAAAGAGGATGGTGCTGCCACTGAGGTGCGTACCTTACTATCTTGAGTTTCTTTTGCAATGGAAATTTGCAATTCGCTTAACATTCCATTATTTTGTTTCAGTTCTTGAAGAAGTTGACAGAAAGTGGAGAAAAGGTCAAGTTTGGGGAAGAAGAAATGGCTGTATCAGTTGTTGAAGGGGAAGAGGAGGAGGCCTTCTTGCAGAGGAGTCGAGAATCTTTTGACAAGTCTTCGAAATTCCATAATAAAAAGGGCCATAAACGTAAGTTACTTGCTTCTGTACTTTATGGGTTGAAGAACTTGATGAACTTCTACTGAAAATGATTTACTATTTTTCCAGATCACAAAGGAGGACACAACAAATTCAGAGGCCACAAGCGAGGAAGAAGTCCAGCCAGAGATGGGCCTCCTGCAAAGAAAGAAGCTACCTCATAAGATATCTGTTAATTTGTTACCATCCATTTTGACCAGTGTGCAATCATATACCACTTCATGTTGTTTGACTTAAGTTATCTTTCACTATTTGACTATAAATATGTATGACTTACTCAATAATTACAAACTATAAATTAAAACCATTCTTGTCATTACAATTAATACTTTATTAAACATTACAAAATTTTTCAAAGAAGTTCCTTACACTTGATTGTAAAATGCATATCTGGCAGTCAGCATTCCATACCAATGATTAAAACTGGAAGTAAACCAAATCATTATTGTTCTACAATTGCATTACACTTGAACAGATAATTTGAATTGCCTTACCCGCTTCAGAAATTCTTCAGCACAAATACGAGCCCTGGCATTCAAAGCTAACTTCATTTCACTAATTTCTTTATCAATTTCTTCCATGAAATGAATGACAAAATCTACAAGCTTGTGCTTGAACATTTGTTCTGTATGGAAATTTGTGATAAGGAAACTTATATCATAGCCCTGAAAAGGAAACAATATATAGTAGAGGATAAAAACCACACTCAAAAAACTGGTAACAGAGCCAGCCATACCTCAACAGGTTTTCGACGCAATACAATAAAGTTTTCAGCCCTCATCATCATAAACCTCATAAATTTATGGCAAAGAATCCTTTCAATTTCATCTGCTTGCTTAACTGATATGCTAACCCGAAGCGAGTTCACTGATGTTTCAATGAGGACTTTCTCCTTTTCATTACGGCTGATGACCACAGGATTTAAAAGCAATTCTTTGTTCGATCTTAGGGAAAAGATATACATCTGGATTAAAACAAATGAAAACAACTGCAAATTGGATGATTAGCCATTCATACTACCTGACTTCTACTTCCGGTTTGTTGTGCCTCTCTACAACTTGTGAAGAGAAATTGTCAAGACACATGGCTGCAGTGAGTGTGTGCCTAACAGCTGTGAGATACGGCCGCAATGTAGAAGACTGCATCAAGGAAGACACATTTCATTCAAAACCAAGGTAGATCACTTAAAATAGAAGTTTGAGAAAATGAGCAAAAGAAAAGCAGTTGTCATTGAAAACATGATGCAAAAAATGCTTGGAAATACGAGTGTATTTAAAAAGTAAGCCCATATGCTAGTTCAAGCGTCCTAGTAAATCTTTAACAATTTTTAATCCATTCAAAACCCAACTAAGTGTAAGTCTTATCAATTTGACCCCACCCAGTAGGGTTATGTGTTATTCATCATTAGTGCAAGAAGAACGCATAAACAAAAATAAGGAAGGTCAAGTGAAATCGAATACTAAGGAATCATTCAGGCTGATCGAAAGAAATCCATTAAATTTCAGCAAATCAGTAAGTTAAGGTTGTAGGGACGGTGATTTCATTGACAGATGAGTACACCCACCATAGCGGTAGAACAGGTATTCGGCAATCAGGGTGTATATCACACAGTACAACAAATAACCATTTAACTTGAAAAAAAAACGGTCGCTCGGAACGCAAACGTATTACAAATACTGTGAAAGGACTTTGTTGACAACCCTGTCACCCTATAACTTCAAAAACACTCGTATACACATAAACACGACGGCACGACGCCAGCGCTCTTGGCTTAGACGAGCAAAGAGGGAACCAAAAGAAAACAAAATACGGTGCAGACAGCTGACACACTGACAACGTAGGAGGGAAAAAATATTTTAGTAAGTGATATTATAAGCATGTTAACCCCTGATTTTGATCAGTTGTTGATAAATAAATGTATGAATACATGAAATTGCCAAACTATTATATTTTTTGTTAAAATTGTAACGTCCTGCAACTTCGGTTACAAAAAGGTTGTTATCTTTTGTACTTTGGTCAAAGTGCCATGTTTATATTTTGATTTTCCCGTACTTCTGAAATGCATTTATTGTGATTTTTCGTAAATACGTTCAGTTAATTTATAATTATCATGCGTGAATTTATTACGAGGTAAATGTTTTGCATTGTCATTTCTGTTCCACGACGTAAATTATTTTGTTAAATGGCATATCCGAATTACTAACCTCGAAAATGTTCCTTAGTAAATAAGCTGAGTTGAAAGAAAATTTCGCCAATATTTGGTGCTTGTTTACACGTCGGTTTACTTTATATTATTCAATAATCACTTTAAAAAGAACTTGAGCCTTTTATCTATCTATTTATCTACTCTATCCATAGGTCAACATGAATACTTCAACCAGCCACTGGGGTAGTATAAGATCCCCTCTCAAACATTGGGGTGAATATGATGGTGCAGAAGCAGCTACAAGGCAAGTATAATCGTACAATATATCTCTGTCTGGGAGAGGGAAGGAAAATATTGCAGACGTGTGTCTGTGGTCATTTATTTTTTGAGCAACATCCATCTACACAATAGATAATCAACATTGATTTAGTTTTGATGTTACGGTAAAAGCCCGTTGACCGGTAAATCCGGGCTTTTCCCGGTCAAAGCCCGGTTTTACCGATGCCCAACGGTAAATGCTGTTTTTAACATTAAAAATCGGGCTTTAACCGGTCAAAGCCACAAATATATTTCATGGAGCAGCATTTACCATTGTGATTTGGTAAATGCTGGTATAGGATGTGAAAAACGGTAAAAGCTCGGTGGACTGTATAACAGAATGACAGTTTATACTGCAAAACTATAAGTCTTACAGTTTAAACTGCAAAACTAAAAAGTTCTACAGTTTAAACTGCAAAATTGTGTAGTTCAACAGTTTAATCTGAACATCTGCTAGTTTGACAGTTCAACAGTTTAAACTGAACAACTGCATAGGGCTAGTTTGACAATTCTAACTGTTTAACTACACAGTCTTGCAGTTTAAACTGTAGAACTTATTAGTTTTGCATTTTAATCTGTAAGACTTTCAGTTTTGCACTTTAGTTTTTAAGCTGCAAAACTTTTAGTTAAACTGTCTTGTCATACAGTTAGATTTGCAGAGCAGCCCAACTCCAGCTTTTACCGATGTGCATCGGTAAAAGCCAGAATTTTCGGTCAAAGTCCGATTTTTAAATTTAAAAACAGCATTTACCGCGGGGCATCGGTAAAACCGGGCTTTGACCGGGAAAAGCCCGGATTTACCGGTCTACGGGCTTTTACCGTAACATTGATACTAATCTTCTGCTCTATTTCAGTGTTCTGGATTTAAAGGATGTGTCAAATGAACTAGTGGAAGATTTAATTGAAAAATCGTGCTCTGTGGAATATACCAAAGGTGATCCACTGGATAGCCTAGGAGAGGATGAGTATGTCCTTTATTTCTGCTTTATGCCCATTCTGTTCAAAATTCATACTAACTGTTGATATTGTGTCGTAGTCTTGACCCTGAAAGCTACTCGATTGATAGAGAGGTGTCATACTCTCTAGACTTAAGGAAACATGCTACGGCGTTGAAGCAGTTGATAGCGCTTGCAAATGGGAGAATTTCATCACCCGCGTCTCAGGTAATATTGGTTGTTTTAGAAGATTACTAAATGAGGTTTAATATTGAATGTCTGGTTTTGAATTCTGTCTGTGACCTTACTGATGACAGTTCCATCAGCGCCTGCCTGCTGCTCCACCTCCTCCTCAGCGACCAGCAACTCACTTAAAGCATCCTGTGGTTCACCCACTGGGCTTCCTTCCTACGCGACACACGTAATGTCCTTGTCTGTTTCTGTGATTGAATTTTTAAGACAAATCTTTTTCAATTTAGTAATACCTTTTCTCTCAGGCCCTTTACATTGGGACAAGGATCACCCCCTGAAGAATTATGTTTGGATTCCTGCCTGCATATTCTGACTAAAAGCATATCAGCACTTGCAGCTCATTCAGGCTGGGATGGTATGTAAAGAAGCTACCATGATTCCTTTGTTTTTTTTTTTAATCAACATTTCTAACATTTTTTGAATCACTGGTTTGTTGTCCAGCCTCAATGAGTGAGACTCTCTATGTCTTTCGTGATGCAGTAGATGACTTTTTAAGGCGCCTGACTGGTATGCTAAGGGTAGCAGTTGATCAGGAAGCCCTGCAAGGGGGAAATAACTTCCCTGTGAGTTTATTTTCAATCCTTGGCTTATATGCTGGTCATTGTTTTAATAAATCAAAAAATGCTCATATGACCATATTATTTCTGTGTAGGACCCAGTCGAGCAAGTTTTTCACACAATGGGCCTTGGAAGTATCAGAGATTTACACAACTATTACCAGGTTCAAATTCTTGGACAAATTCAGCGCTGGGAAAAAATTTGCTTACAACTTACAAATGAATATGTGGAGCTTGCTGACAGCTACAATGTAGCTTTACCATCATCTTCGGCCTGGAATAACTCGTATGTGCAGTGTTGTAGTTATAGTCTAAAGTCTACTATGAATGTATTTTAGATAA
>NW_026267503.1:289937-291350 GCF_000697945.3 Frankliniella occidentalis
CCCCCATCCCCTCCGCCGACCCCACGATTCCCCTTTCTCCGGCCGCGGGGCGGCGGCGGCCGCGGCCTCCACTCCAACACTAGGGCCGTCCCCTCCCCGCCACGCGTCTCCCTTTCTCCTAAAAGCACACGGCGCTCTGGTCTGTGGCGGGGGGCCCGGGGCCCGGGGTCTGGCCGGGGCCGGGCCGGGCCCTCCAGTCGCGCACGCTCCGTGCGGCAGGTGAGGTGAGAGGCAAGCGCAGCACCACCTCCGCAGCACCGCGAAGCAGCAGCGCGCCCCCAGGCTGCCTGCGCGCGCGCGCGCGAGGGTGGATGTGCACGGCCAGCAGTGACCACAAAAAAGGATTAACCTCGTCGAAGACGACCTCAGCTTCCGCGAAGCGACGTGGGACACGACACGAAAGCCGTGAGTATGAGTGACGTGAGCGCCAGCCGGTGGCCCTGTGAGGGCGTGCACTGAAAACGCAAGGGTGTGAACATCGCACACTTGCAGGTGTGTGTGAAAGTATCACACTTTCAGGTGTGTAAATGTAGCACACTTTTAGGTGTGTGGATGTCCTTTCTTACACGTGTAAGTGTGTTAATGTCCGTTCGTACAGATCTAGGTGTGCGAATATTCATTCGGGGCACACAGTTGTGCCTCCATGTGGACAAATATTCTTCACACACCAACAAGTGTGTGACATGCACGCACTTGGGTCTCGATGCGTGTCGCTTCAGCAGACGCCGAGATCAAGATCGAAGCGTCTTCGCATAGGGGCAGGGGGGGCTCCAAAGAAGAGATCGGCTTGGTTATACTCGACCAATTAGTACCTTTTAGTTGTTCATTGTTTCTGCAATACCGGCAGGCAGTATCCGCACTGCAGGTGTGTGTTGTGGACCTAGTTCCTTTGTGAGGCAAACACCACACTCGCCAATCAGAATGAGTCGTACGCAACGCAGTGCGGTCCAAAGGTTGGACAATGCGGTTGCGTTCAACTCTCCACACGGCGGGTCGGGACCGACACGTCCACGGGAATTACGCCCAACAAAATTGCACCTCGATGAAGCTCTCCATGATCTCCAATGATTTGGTCGTAAATTAACGCATGGTGCTGTTGACGTCTACATTGTGGACGTACTGCGGGCGCGGGGGTAGCTGTGAATACACCGCAGTGTTGCGGGTTTGCCTACGCTTTACACCCGTAAGGGGCCATGGCGGCCCCTGCAGCCATATTGGGTATGCAATCCCGCAACGCTGCAACGTATTCACAGAAGTTACACCCGGTTCCTCGAAGTCATGTGAGGCTTTCAAAAATCGACCTTAAAACCTTGAGTCATTCGCCATTCGCCTCCACTGAAATGTAGCTTGCATGGTAAAGTACACACATAAGAAACGTCGCTCGTTGCCCGATTGCCTCAGAGTCCGTCATCA
>NW_026267503.1:291400-298472 GCF_000697945.3 Frankliniella occidentalis
AATTAAGAATTAAGCAGGAAGTTTCTGAAATAGAAGAAGGAGATGAGGGTGATGTTGATGTGCCCCAATTACATTTTCCAAGCACTTCAGATGGAGATTTAACTCTTCAGCCCTCTGCAACATTACGTACCGGTTTTGAGATGTTGCATAGTCTTGAACGACAGCAGTAAGTGCAATAATATCTTATTTTCCTCTCTGTCTCTATGGTCTTCAAGAATATTTTGACAATGATTCTTCTCTGGCAGGTTACTTGAAGAAGATGAAGAGTATAAGGAAGATATGCCTGATATAAAAATTGAGCCAGCAGTTGTTGAGTCCATCCCTAGCAGTACAAGCTCACACCCTTCCAAAAGGGTGCGACGCATCTAATGCAGATCTTGTTAGGTTATCTAATTTATTTTTAAAGGTTAATCCCTCTGGCAATTACCCAAAATTGTTTAATTGTTCCTGTAATCAAATTTGTTTTTCTTGTTGATCTGTTATTTGTATGGTATTTGAAGAAATCTAGGCATTTTAATAAAAATGTTGCCATTGAACACTTTTTGAACATTTGTGTTATTTATGTACGTGAAACAATAAAATGTGTTCCCTCACGACAAGTGGTTGGAATTTCCCCCATTAATACCAACTACTTGGTCGGGGGAGAGGAGGGGAGGGGTGGGGGGGAATTCCCGTCTGGTCACGGCGTCATGGCAAGGCAGCGCCCAATGGCGGCAGCGCCCGTCCCTCACCCTCTCCCGACCCACAGCGAAGTCGTGCCATTTTCACAGCATTTCGCGATACTGTAATCAGTCGTTGGGCACGTTTCTCCGGGAACAGAGTAGCTGCTCTAACTACTAACTGAGGACTGACTTCAACGCGAGGCCACGAAATCGAGCAGCTCTCGCCCTCTTAAAAATCGAGAAGGCAGTCTGTTGCGGAGGAACACAACTTCTCTCGGTTAACGAAGTTGGATAGCCAAGTGGTGTGGAAGTCTTCTTATTCTGTTTCAAGGTAAGAGTATGGTCCAGAAATATTTTGCCTTCTTACTCTAATACTTGTTTGTTTCCAGATGAGCAGCAAAAGTAGACTTATCTTTATAATTGTTGTTTGCATGGCAGTAAGATCATTTGCAATTGTTTGCACGCCAAACATATGTGACAATGTCCATTGCAGAATTGATGTAACAGCAGAAAATTGCTATGGGGTTTTTGAGCCAACTGGAGGGTTTTGTGGATGCTGCCCCCTCTGTGTAACAATAATACGTAAGAAATTAAACAATAAACTTAACTGATAAAGCTTTATTAGATTGAAAAGAATTAACCCTTTTTGGTATTTTTTTTGACAGCTGCTGGTGGAGGCTGTGTGGTCCTGAGAGGAGTACCACAATCTGCACGTTGCATAGAGAGTACTAGCTGTATTAATGGTACTTGCCAGCCATTACCTTCTTACAGTCCAAGTGAAGAATAAACATACCTAGCTGCCCAATTTACAAGAAATTTCTTTAAGTATACTGCTAAAATTGTAATTTAGAAGCAAGTCTAATAAAGACTGTTTTTGAAAGAAAAAAGAAACTTTTTCCTAGAACAAATCTTTCAATAACAGGTATGAATTCCAGTTCAGATGAACTAATAATGGGTCTCACATACTTCATCTTTAAGAAATCTTTAAAACTATAGGTACAGAATTATCACATATTCAGTCAAAAGAGAAAAAGTAACTTCACTCACGCATCTATTACCCCAATCTCCAATTATAGACAACTAGACAATAAATACCGCAGAAACAAAAGCAAGATTTGGATATGCAGTGTCTAAAATGGTTTTCAATAACATGTGGAAAAACAACAGAATAGGGTGAGGCTGAGTAGTAGTGTGGAGATGCTCTTGGAAACCATTTACTTTCTCTTATTCATGGCGGTCATCTGAACAAATCTAATGAAAAGGTTCATAATTGACATGTAAATGCCAGTGCTCCTGCAACAATGAACACAAAACATTAAAATGCATAGTTTTATCAATCTACCATTCTCACTGCAATCTTTCATGAAAAATTTACAGGGTGGTCACAACAACAGGATTCAAGTTTCCCGCCATTTATGTTTCTGACTTCTCTCTGACATTTCCAAAGGAGTAGAAACAAATAAATATTACTAGCCTCTTTTAAGGATATGAATGTTTCTTTTATAAGGCAGAGATATTAGCTGGCAGTCCATAACCTCCTCTTAAGCAAACTTGCATCATTCAATTCTTGCATGAAAGATTGGAGAAGTTCAAATAATACAGTAAAATACTTACGAATCAATGGGGTCAAACTGCACATAGTAGGGAACTCCCTGAGCATTCTTCATGAGGGACTGGGTTTGATATAGAAGCATCATTGAAAAGAGTAGTACTCCACCATATAAAGCAATTGAGTGCAAACTTGCTCCAGCCAAAGATGTAGGTGGCATAAACATGCTCCCTGCAAAAAACAAAATTGTTTGAAAACACTGAAAAAATTTATTATGTGATCAGGATGATAATTTGAACATCTTTCAGGCGTTACCACTGACCTAAGCATGAGGCAAAGACAACTCCAAAGCCAATACCCAAAGGTGCACCCATATTCAAAAACTTATCACTGGGTGCACAGACAGCTACTGTTGAGAGACCTCCTACGACACCAGCAGTCATACTGAAACAATTAATAGAAGTCAACAACCATCACACTAAAAAAGCCCATTTCTGAGAAAATTTCGTATACAGCATTATTTGGCAGAAGGCATCTGAAAATCACTCACATAGCTGCCCGGAGAAGAATGGGACCACCCAACATCATCAAAGGAGCAATCAGTCCACCAACTAAGCTACTGTGCACCATCCACATCATGTGTTTGGCTCCAAAACCAGGTTGGTATGGTATTGAATGTAAGGCAGTCCCAGCAGCAATCACCGCAACCATAGGCAGAATCATACCCTGAACAGCAAATTGATAATTAGTGATTAAATAGATTCCCTAATTTTTAATTATAAATGTGAGGGAACAGAAACAAACCATAAGGCCCTGGGCATTGAAGAACCTCAGAATGGTCGGTGATCTATAGATAGCAACTGTAGATGCAGCAGTAACACCAAGTGAACCAGCCACAAACAAGTATGTGTCTCGGACTCGTTCTCGGACATACTGGGGCCACAAACTGAAAAAATTCATTAGTGTAAGATACTTTATGACAAAAGAGGACGAAGGATGTGTTAGGTTTACTTACAGTGACTGTTCAACCACTCCAGCCTGAGAGGACAGGCCGAGACCATAATAAGCCAAGGCACCCAAGCCTACAACTGAAGCTCCAGCGATAGCTCCTTTGCCAACTATAAATGCTAAAAGACCACAAGGTAAGGTCAGGTTGAGATGTAAAGAAACCAAAAGTACAAAACAATGCAGATGAAGATAATCGTACAAAATAAAACATGGGTAAATAAGTGTATTGTACATACGGGTGTAGGTTGGGACTTTCTTGGCCACAGGAATTTCTGCTACACGAACCCTAGTCCTTGTTCGTGCACGGGCCTCATTTCCAAAGTATCGAGATATTCCTTGGTTTGGAGCCTGAACTTTGGAAACCAAAGTCTGTCGGGTGAACGGAGAACGGAGAAAACAGGCCCTTGCAGCCAACATGATGCCTACAAGAAATCATACAAAGTTTATGAAGGAGTATACCATGACATAAGTGTGTGACCACATGAACAAACTAATGATGCAATAAACCCTGAGTTGCAAAAATAAACCTATGTCAACAACAACCAAACTACTTATGTTATTAGTACGATTCTTTGACAATATTTCTAAAGACTCAAAAAAATAAAATAAAGTAGAGCAAATCTCAAACTAATACTAGACCAAACCTGTTCTTCAACAAAACATCTAACCTGGAAGAAAAGGTTTCCTAAACTTCCAGCAAAACTTCGAAAGTCAGTAAGAAAATGTGTAATGGATACGAACCTGATGACGCTGTCTCGCAGAAAAATTATTTCTCTCGGAGTATAATGGTTAAACACGGCGAATTTTCTCAATCAAAACACAACTAACGATGGCGTAATTTTGACTGAGATCGAAACGGGACGAAACCAACATACAGCGCAGGCGCAGACTCCCCTCCCTTTTTTTCTAGAAGGGTACTGAGTCACGTGGTCAAAAGAAGTATTCTTGTTTACCGACAGACGGCGCTGAAGCCCGTCGTCTGCTAGCAACGGCGGGATACTTGAAACGTAGCGCGGGCGCTACGAGGAAGGAGATCGGTTTTGCAGTACTTTACTCCCGGTAGCACAGTATGACAACTGGTCACGACGAATCGTCCAGTCGGCCGGAGTCAATGCCGCGTCCTGAGGTGGTCATGCTGATGCTGATGGGGATGGCGTTGAGCAGCTGACGACGCACCGGGCACTCCCGAAAGGCCGCGTGGTGGGGTCCTTTCGGAGGGCCACACCCATCAGACATGCATAAACTCGAACGATATCGGAGCTGAGTCGAAAATTCATGAAGTCGAGACGCTCCGCTCGCTCCGCTTCTCTCCCCGTACCCGCACAGTGGCAGCAGATGGGGTCGTGCCGCGGCCGCGGGCAGAACTCCACGGTGTGGGGCTCCCCGCAGCGCACGCAGCGGGGGATGTGCCGGCAGTGCCCCGCCACGTGCCAGAACCCCTGCTCAGCACATGCGGAGGGATGGAAAGTGGTCGGTGAGGTAAGGCTCGTGAGGGGCAACGCGGAGAGGAGAAGGGCTTCACCTGACAACGGTAGCACTGGAGCACGTCCACCGCGCCCCTGCCACCGCCCTCGGGGTGCTCGCCGGCACGGGGGCTCGGCGTCGGCGGCGACGTCGTCGTCCCGGTGACAGCGGCGTCGCGACGCCACCAGTACCCGGCGCCAGCGCGCTCGCTCACGGCGCGGAAGCGGACGGCGCCGAAGAAGTCGAGGCCATCCCTGAGGAGGGCGTTGGACTGGGCGACATCCTGGAGCTATAAGAGAGACGTTGTGGCGTTGGCACCTGCGGCATTTCGTCTGGTTCAAAGAGGCGGGGAGGCAGACCACACCTCCACGTGGACGAGGTGCCTGTGTCTCTCCACAGAGAGCGCCGAGATGCCCTGCTTTTGGAGGGCCGCCGTGATGTCCCGAACTGGGATTGCTCTCGGCACGTCTGGCAGCAGCACGGTCTGCTCCAGGGTGAACTTCGGAGCTGCGGGGTGCGAGACGGCCCCTCCCTCCCTTACCCAGGACTTACCCGCTTGCAGCCCACCAGCCTCGTGACGTGCACCGGCTCGCCCAGGAGGCCGGACAGGTCCGCGGTCAAGAGCCTCTCGGCATCCTCGGCGCAGGAGAGCGCGGCGACGACCCCGCACGCCGTGGGCTGCACTTGGAGGTGGCCGGCGAGCGCCAGCGGCCCCGCGGCCAAGGAGCTCACCCGCGCCGCCAACGCTAGCGGCGCCTCGGGGTCATCTGTCTGGTCGGGACGGGGGCATGTCATGCGTGCGCGTGGCGTTCCTTCGGGTCGCACGCGTCTTTGTGTGACCGACGATATTGAGAATAATTCGTAGGCAACAAACCCCGTCAGGCCCGCCCTGCGCGTCGGCTCGGCTCAGGTACAGCCACGCGGCCGGCTGGGCCGCCGGGTCCGCCGGGTCCGGCTTCCTCGACTCGGCTGCTGTTGGCCCAAGCCTCGCCTCCGTGACCCCGTTGCCTGCACGGCCGCCTCCCGGGTCTGTGGGCCAAGGTCAGAAGCATCCGTCGCCCTGCTCGCGAGAAGGGCCCACGAGTGCGTATGGGCTATGGTCGCTCCTAGAGGTGAGGGGCCCGGCCAGGCACACATCGCTCAGTGGGTCAGTCTGCTCCCCGCGGACAGATGAGCGTGACACGTGACGTGACATCGTTTTTTTCCTTAATGCCGCGGTCGCCTTCAACACGCGTCGGGTCGGACTCCCGAGCGGTGCGGTGTGATGTGTGGTCACCCCACCGGCTCCTTGTCTATCACACAGGCATGGTCGCCCCGTGGTGGTGGTTCCAAAGGCAGTGTTGAGAAAAGGGTCGTCCAAAAAGTATGTCCGTTTTTCATACGTCAAATTAAGGAAGCACGGCGCCTGCGAGACTCAGGGTAGGCCGTCCCGCAGTACACGCATGCACTGCTGGCAAGATGTTGCCTACATACCAGGCGCCATGAGAGCTTGCAGAGGCCGAACTCGGCAGGTTCTTAACGGCGAAAGACGGACGTACATTGTGGATGGTCCCAAAGAAAGAATTCCCACGAATGCACCCTATTGGACCGGGCGGTCTGCATCTACTCCCTGTCTAGTAGGCAAATTTCTATTCAGCGGTGCCGAGTGTTGACCTAGCAGGCAGGCGTAGATGAGGGAATTTGTTTGCCTACTCTGCCCCAAGGTCCCAAACCTTCCATATCTCTGGAAGTGCGGCGGGCTCGCGCTACGCCACGCCACGCCTGCCTCCTCCGGACCACTTTTCCGGGTCACTGCAGCCCGTTCCCGGTGATTTTCGCGACGCTGCGGAGCCTGTCTGCTCCGGGGGCCATGTTCGAGTGCATCGCGGGGCAGAGGGAGAGAGGGAGAGGCCCCGGAGCAGAGAGAGGGGGGGTTGCCGGGGCTGCAGCGAAGCGGTGGCTTTGTTGTGCCCGCCACTACTGGTGCTCATTCATGGGATAGGACGGATAGGATGGGGCGGAGAGTGCAATGACCCCAAATACCCCGAAACAAAACTCGGCATCAGTCGGTCCCAGCAGTGAAGCTTCCAGCCGTCGCGAGTGAGCACAGAGCACAAGTGCAACACAGCCCTGGTCAGAGTGACCGAGCCCACTCGCCAACCCTACTGCTCTGGGATGCTGCGAGTGCCCCCCCCCCCTTCCCCAGTGCTAGTGACGCACGGCCCCCACACGCACACAATCAGCCCCGCCCCCTCGCGGGGCAGCGGAGCCAGCGGGGCACTATCGGCGCGGGGTTGAAGTTGACGCCAAGTCAGCGCTCGACAAGCAGAAGATGTGTGTCCAATCGCAATTGTGCGAGCTGTGGGTGGTGACAACTTATACACATGATTGATGCCCGATGCCCCACCCC
>NW_026267503.1:304627-306554 GCF_000697945.3 Frankliniella occidentalis
CGCAAGAGAGGTAGATTGACCCCCTTCGCTTTGGTACACAACGGAACTCCATTTAGGCCGGCGGCGCCCTCCGCGAGCCCCTCCCGCGAGGCTCTCCCCGCCGCCCCCGCGCGGAGTCCACCGGAGGCGGGGCGGAGCTTTTAGACCCGACCGCATTCTGCCTGGTGTACCAGGCCCTGCCTGCCCCGCCGCACGGGAAAGGGGTCTGATCGAGTCTGACTCCCTCAAATAAAATCTTAATTAACTGCAAGACAACTAATCGTTATCAGTTTCTCAAAAAAGTTATTGCCACAACCAAAATTTAGTTTCAGCGAAACAAATAAGCTACTTGACGGAACAAACAGGATTCGTTTCGAGAGCTGGGCGAGGCTTCGTTCTTGTAACCAACGTGTTTGTTACGTCAACTCCGTATACCAGTAAACTTCAGTTTTGTTGTGACTACCAAATACTGGTTTTGTGAAACTAAAAGTTCTCAGTAGTGGTCTCGCAAGTCACTAAAATTTGCCTCCGGAAAACCAATTCTACGTTTCCGTGTGCTCGCTTAGCTCAGCCAAGAGTTGGGGCTCAGCAGCCAGCAATCTATTCGCGTTTAATTCGCGCCGCTCTGTACTCTGTATTCTACGCAGCAATAGATAACGTGGGCTGATTTCGTATACCTTGCTATGCAACGAGCCCGGCGCGACACTGTCTCCGAGAAGTCTCTCGTCTCTCGTCTCTCTCTCTCGCCCCAGGTAGCGCGCCGGCGGGAGCGAGGTAGTTTCATAACGCGCTGCCCCGCTGCCTGCTGGGCCGGGCCGGGTTGGGCCGCGCCGGGGACTTGGTATGTTCGACACGACGTTCCGGCCGGCGAGACGATCCAAGGCTGCTGAAAGTCCTTTACTCCTGCCAGCCGACGCGTTCGCTAGCAGCCGCGTTCAGAGGACCGCAGCGGCGGCAGCGCAGACACAGACGAGGGGAGCGAAAGTGCGCCTCTGCGCGCGGCAAGCAGCGCCTCGAGCAGCAGCGCTGCAGTCGGACGGGTGGGATGCACCGATGGGTGCCTGAAAAGAGAAAGAAATTCAATTTTCTTGACTCGTTGTGGGTTGGGTGCATACTGAAGTCATTGCGTCCAAAATAGACTGCATTTGACTGGAAATGCCTGTAAATTTGACGGTAAAATGCCATGAAACATCCCCCTTTACAAAGAAAATTTGATTGGCCAGTGGAAATGATCGGAGTGAATGGAGTGATTGGAAAACGATTATTTTTAAACCGTGTGAGGTACCCCTCGAGATGCACCCCTGAGACACTCCTCTTCTTTCACTGTTTTGGCGCTGTGCCTCCAACGTTAGTTGGGGTAGGCTCCGGGGAGCCCAGGCCTCTCTCGCGAGCACAGGGAGCCAGGTGAGACACTGGCCAGGCCAGTCCAGTGAGCCTTGACCTGCTTCATGAGCCCGTCTGTGTGTGTGTGTGTGCGCGCGCGCGAGCTGTGTCTCAACAAAGTGTGAGCACTTTCTCAGAGTGTATACAACAGGTGACATTTCTCTCGACTCTTGCCCACAGGGCGCGACCCATGGGGCGGACCCTCGATGGCACTGCTCCCGCATGATGACGCTGTGGCGGCGCGTGGCCTGGTGCCCAGGGCGACCCTCGCCGTGGCCCTGCTCGCCATCGCCCTCGTCCACCCCACTACCGTCGTCGAGGCCCAGCCGTCGCTGCCCAGCGCGCTACGCGGCTTCCGCCGCGACACGGCGCCGTACAAAGGGTTCACGGGCATCAGGGCGCGCGGCGACTCGGCCAGGAGGGTGTTCTTCCACGACCAGACCATCGCCGTCGTGGAGGTGTCCATGGACTACAACTCCATGGAGCTGCAGAACTGCGAACTCATCGAGGTCAAGTGAGTACAAACGGGGAGAACACACATTGACCGCAGCCGTCGCGGCCGCCG
>NW_026267503.1:307024-307424 GCF_000697945.3 Frankliniella occidentalis
TGCACAGCCCCTCGCTGGAAGGTTGTGATACCGCGCAATTCTTGTCTTGCCCACTTGCGACTGGCGTGCAGACTTGCGTCCTGCTTGCTGTACTATACCCTTTCTCTCTCCTCGGCCGTTACACTATTTCTTTGTGCTCCACGCGTTACGCGGTGAGCGGTAGAGCCAGGGCATTAGCACTGGTCGTGGGCCAGGGAGGATCCCGACGATCCCGCGTACGAGCTCCCCCCCTCCCTAGTCGCCTTCCTGTGCAGCCGCGCACCCGCGCTCTCACCACACGACTTTCTTACCGCTTTTGCAGCAACGCAACTGGGACTGTGGGCAGTAGCCCCAGCCCCAGTCGCCTCGTCTCGGGGATCCGGTTCACGAGCAGAGGCGAGGCGAGGGCGAGATCCCCTGG
>NW_026267503.1:307474-309397 GCF_000697945.3 Frankliniella occidentalis
CCCCCCCCCGCTCCGCTCGACGATTAGCCGGTTCTAAAAGAGCGCCTGGCGGAAGGGCGAGCTTTATCTCGTTGTCAAGGCTAAACCAAGCGAAGTGAGATGCAGCGATCGTATCAAATCCCAATGGATCATTTGTACTTGAAGTAAAGTATGCTGTCATTGACAGAGTCTAAAAGGCGGCGTGAATCGTGAGGTAATTTTAGGAACCGCCATAACGCCTGGTGCTTCGGCACAATCTTGTGCGATGTAGCGCTGCTGAGTGGGTGGCCTACCCACGGGTTAGCAGGGGTCCAGCGTCCAGCTGAGTGCTGCAAGCTTGAGGGGCGGGGCAGGCGGTAACATTGTGAGGGAGGATGCAGGCAGGTGACGTCGCGTTTTCTCATTATGAACCTCAGTTTACCATCCGCGGCGCAGAAGAAGTACTCGAATACATCCAGCAAAGATGGAAAACCAGCGGTTGAGACAGCAATTGCCAGGAGAGGAACACCGTACACTTTCGGTTCTCACAGCCATGTGAATGTTGCTCCAACCATTATTTTACGGTTGTCCCCTGGGCTAACCACACACGATTGTTTCAGAATCAATTTTCTTGGTGTAGCCTTCTCTCATGATGTACCCGGGGTGTAGCTGGGCGGGCGGATGTGGTCGGAAGCGCTCTTCCCTTTTATCTCCTTCATCAAGTCGGTTGTTACCGAGCTGGCCACCGTGTACCACCGGTACCACCCACCGACGCCAAGCGGCACAACCAGTTCCGTTTCCGGGTCAAGGCCCTCTTCCATTGCGCGCGGCACGGTTTGAAGACGGCGCAACAACGACCCCAGGAAGACGCACGCGAGCTCGCACGCGATGCGGGACGGGAGCCTGAACCACTCCGTAGTGGAGCCGCCCCGTCCGGGGGCAGGGGCACGCAACTGCGGCCCAGGCCACTGCTGCAGCGGCGCAGCAGGGTGCACCAGCGCTCACAACCATGCCACTTTGGCAACTCCTTAGAACCACTGAATTGAACGTTCTAAACCTTTAAAGCAGGTGCGATACCCTAAAGACCCAAATTAAGCAGACATATGTCACGTTGAGGTGGAAAGAGGAAAAAACAAGCGCTTGACCAGCAAACTAGATTCAAACACGTGTGTTTCTTTGGGTTGGAAAAACGAGCAACGCTTGTCCACATTGTGGTTACGCCACACTGAACGGTGTTAAAGGCTAGGGAGGCTGAAGTGTGTCGCTCTCGGTCGCTCTCAATACTTGAGGCGGCGCGCTCACTGCCGTAGACCTCAGTCTTTATCGTGTCGATTTGGAGTCTCTGGGACGCCAGAAAAAACATTTTTGAATTTGGGAGAACACAGACCTACTATTACACTTCATCTGGGGAGGGGTCCCCTCCTCACCTATCACCCGTGCTCCCGCCGAGTCGAGGATAGGCAAACCCGCAACACGGCGGCGCGTGCTCTGAATCACCCGGCACATATTTATTGAATTTCCAGGAAAACTAGACAAGAGCAACAATTTTAAAGTTCCGAGCGTGGAATAACGTTGTATTGCCTTATGGACCATCACCATCCATAGAAAGAACGACATTTTTTATCATATTCATTCGGCAGGTTAAGGGAGCTCGGCCTCAGCGCCTGCAAAACTCGGGATAGGCCACCCCGCAGTACATGCATGCACTGCAGGCGAGACATTGCCTACCTACCAGGCGCTATGAGAGCTTTCATTGGCTGAATGTGGCCGTCTCGCAAAGGCGAATGGCGGACGGACGTTTTGGATTATCCCTTATCAAAACGTGCGACTTGACCATGTGCCCACGAGGTGTCGCTACTAGCTCTCCCACGGTGTGTTTCCCCCTTGCCATGGGTTCCTAAGCGGCTTGCCTTTAACTTGAATAATAAAGTAAGTGTGAGGATCCGGTTCCAGTCGCCCTAACTT
>NW_026267503.1:309697-310194 GCF_000697945.3 Frankliniella occidentalis
AAGCCCGAGGAGTCACTCTTCTAAAGAATAACCAAATAATTTTAAAGTTCCGAGCGTGGAATGACGTTGTCTTGCCTTATGGACCATCACCGTCCATAGAAAGTACGACATTCTTTCTCATATTCATTCGGCAGGTTACGGGAGCCCGGCCTCGGCGCCTGCGAAACTCGGGATAGGCCACCCCGCTGTACACGCATGCACTGCAGGCGAGACATTGCCTACCTACCAGGCGCTATGAGAGCTTTCATTGCCTGAATGTGGTCGTCTCGCAAAGGCGAATGACGGACGGACGTTTTGGACTATCCCATCATATCAAAATGTGCGGCTTGACCATGTGCCCACAATGTGTCGATACTAGCTCTCCCACAGTGTGTTTCCCCCTTGCCATGGGTCCCTAAGCGGCTGGTCTTTAACTTGAATAATAAAGTAAGTGTGAGGATCCGGTTCCAGTCGCCCTAACTTTGGGTCCGGATGTCCGAGCAAATATCCCCCCCCCC
>NW_026267504.1:0-5518 GCF_000697945.3 Frankliniella occidentalis
CTCCTCCTCCTCCTCCTCCTCCTCCTCCTGAACAACCCTTTCCAGACTGCCTCACATTTCACCTTGTGGTGAAGGCGTCCTCTCCGATAAGGCTCAGGATGTGCCGACCGACCCCGCTCGCTCCCCCGTCACGACCGTCACGCCGCCGTCACGTGGCCGTCACGCCGCCGCGGTGGGCGCGCCGCGCGCAGCGTGATCGAGAGGACTTTCTGTGAAGTTTTATTATTACCTCCTGTTGCCAAATTTTAATTTTTCGTTAAAAGTTTTAAAAATGACACAAGTAGTTGTAATGTGTTTTGTCCTCCTATACAGAGCATGTTATTTCGCTTTAATGTAATTGTCTACAGCACACTGCAGCTCTAATGCAGTTTGACACTGTTTGCTCAGGCGCGGTTGAAGCTCTGGCTGACAGCAGGTGGCGATGATGCACTGTTGGTTGCCCACATACAGAGTATTTCTAGCGAAAATTGCCTGCATTTCAGGCCGTTTCAGGCGGTAGGAGGTGGAGGTGACCGGTAGGGAGGGAGAAATAGCCTCACGGGCATAGGAAAAGTATATGGTGTACTCAGCTGGGCTTCGACATCTCGGCAGAAACGAATACATCTCTCTTTCTCCCTCTGCCGCTCTTCCAACCAACTCCTCTCGGGGCGGGATAGTCGGGCGGAGGAGACTTATGGCTCTGCTTGAGCTGTGCCTGTCCAGTGCTGGAGCGTGCTGCGGCCCGCTGCCGGAGCGAGCGCGCGGCCGCCGCTGGACCAAACGCGGATGCTGGGGCTTGATAAAGAGCTGCAGGGACCAAACATGGATGATGGTCCGGCTGCAGGGCCTGCAGCGCCAGCGGCCGGCGGCAGAGCGGTGGAAGTGAAGTAAAAACGGAGGGATCAGTCGGCAGGAAACGAGTAGTGGCGGCGCCGCCGCCGCTGCCTTTTGTTGCTGAAGATTTATGGCGCGCGAAACTGAAAAAAAAGTACACCTTTTATCTGCACGGATTTTGTATCTTGTTCTTCCTGGATGTTTAGTTTTCGACTTATGCTATATTTCTTTATTTGTTTAGGTGTGACATCTAATACTTTTTTCCTTCGGTACTTTATATGTGTCTGCGGAGCAGAGACAAAGGACTCGGTGTAAACTGATGAAAGAGAGTGGCTGACGTGTACGCTTATTCAACCGTAGGGGGCGCCCCTTGCTATTTGAATGGGCCTCATCTGCTCCGAGCGCAGCATGTATGCAGGCAGGGTCGTGCTTTCCGCGTTTTGAATGCCTTGCCCTGCTCTCCCCCCCCCCCTCTCTCTCTTCCCTCCCTCGGCGTAGTCTCTCCGGGGCGTAGCGGGAGAGCCATAGGCCGCGAGGAAGCAGCCAGCCAGCCGGCTAGCTAGCTAGCAATGCCCCGTGCGGTGCGCCGGCCGTTCGAGAGGAGGAGCAGGATACCTCGTTGGCATTCAGCAGGAGCGATCCCGCGGCGACCCGTGGCATGGCGTGGCGTGGCAATGTGTGCCCGGGACGTCAGGGCGAGCCTAAAGTCACACAGTGCGCGCATCCGCCGCGTAAGGGCAAGAGCACAAGGCACACTGAGATCCCTCGCGACTGCTTTCCCCTCCCGCCGCGCGCAGCGCGCACCCGTCCCGACCAGCTGTGAATAAGCACTCACACACAAACACACGCACGCACACACACGCAGGTGTGCATCACTCAGGAGGCGGGTACGGCTCAGTGCCGTGAATAGTGCCAATAACGCACGACGACTCTTCTCTCTTTTCTCCCCGCGGGAGCGACAGCACAGACTGCCTCCTGCCTCCTCTCGTGTGTTCGACACGCTGCGTGAGCGCCTGCCGAGCGGCGGGCGGGTGAGCCCGGCGAGCAGCCGGCCGCGGCGGGGTGCCTACCCGCAGGCGCTGTAGCGCCTACCGAGCGGCGGGTAGGCAAGCCCGGTGAGCAGCCGGCCGCGGCGGGGTGCCTACCCACAGGCGCTTTAGCGCCTAGCGAAGTCGTTCGGTTCGGGCCTTAATCCATCCAGTTTTTTTTCTACGGGGGCCCTGTGTGGATCTATGGTTGCCCGTTTGGAAGATTCATAACAGCGTCTCTCCTTTCTCCCTTTTCGTGCGACCTGCTTGTTCTGTGTGGGGTCGCGCTTGGTTATGGTTTCGCTTTATGGTATTCTCGTAATTTGCATGCGAAGGCGAGTGAAAATATTGAAGGATTGCTTCCCATTCGGGCGGCGCGGCGGCGCTCGGTCCAGACGCAGCCCTCCAGACACTTCTCGCGGCACCGCTATTAGTTTTGCCCGTCCGCCTGGAGGGCCGGGCTGGCCGGGCTGCCGGGGCCGTGCGCTGGGCGGGTGCACGCTGCCGCCGCCAGCCAAACTGACGGATGGCTTCGGGAACGAAAGTGTCGAGATGATTCCTCGACTCTGACAGGACCATCAGTGGTGGGCAAAGAGCCACCAGCACACGGCGGCGCAGGCAGGTAGATGGGTACCGGCTAGGAAAAATAAAGGGAAGACTCGGACGTCCAATTTTATTTTCCACAAGGGTGGTGAGGTTAGGGTTTTGGATAAACGTTACAGGGTTGTTACAGAGAAGGAACAAAGGTGTAAAATCCATTAAATTATGTGTTCTGCAAAGGGAATTTCCCTTTTCCGACACATACCTGACGTGTTTTGTCTGCTTCGGTGACACTCCAAATGGAAAGACACACGATTAAGTTGACAATGAAAATTAAAAAAAGGAGGAGGGCACCTTACTGGACAATGGCGCCATTTCTCATAGCCTGCGCGTCCTTCTCGCCTCTCTTTCTATCTCTCATTTCCCCTCTCTCTCTTCTTCACTGGCCTTCCTGCTTGCCCGACCGCTTCTCTCTTTCTCCTTCTCTTCCCTTTTGTCGCCCAGATTTGCATGTGGGTCTCACTTCACGATAATGAACACAATTACGACGTGGAATTCAAGACGTCTGCACCTCTTCCCTTCTGCTGCCCCGCCCCTCCCCCTTCTTTCCTGCGTCGTCCCGTCGGCGCGCGCGTAGCTGCCAAAACAATGTGTGAGCTTGAGAGTGCTGGGAAATCGAAAGTGGTCTCTCTCTCTCTCTCCCTCCCTTACCAACGCGTTTCATTACCAAGATTCCTCCTCTTTTTCATCTTCCTTTCCTTTGCGGTGGGGTGTTATTTCCAATATCTAACGTGACGTACGAAATATAATTTCTCCGCTGATTTTCCTCCGTTCTTTCGCCTCTGGAGAGTGTCTTGACCCACCGCACCTGCGGTGCGCGTGTATATGGTGTGTCGGAGAGGAGGTGCCCTGTGTGGTCAGCGTCAACACGTTATTCACTCACCAAAAAGAATATCTGCTTTTTATCATCATTGTAAAAAATGAACTGGATGAGTTTTTAAATGTTATGTTATTTTCCGTGTCTGATCTTTTTTTAAAAAAACAACAAATAGTTGTTATCTATGTATGTTCGAATGTTTATTTTCTGCCTGGCAACGACGCGTCGTATAGATTTCGCCTCGGGAGTATCGCGTAGTCGCGTGCGTGCGCGGGTAGGGCGACACGACGTGCACTTCCGGTCGACGATGCCCCCCGCGACCTCTCGCTGCTGCACGGTTTGTTTTTCTTGCACGCCTGTTGGGCTGGCCCGCTGGGGCTGGCCTGTTGCGCCTAGCCTGTTGGGCTGGCCCCCGCCCACCTCTCCATGGCCCTAATGAGAGCCGTGGGGCTTCCCTCCCTCCCTGCCTTGCCCGCGGACCACCGGACCCGCCGGCACCCACCCACCCACCACCGAGGTTCAACGACCGCGCGCGCCAGCGACACCTGCCTTTCTTATTTGGGGGGAAGCCGGGCTAAACAAGCATCGCACAGGGCACGGGGGGTGAGAATCCAGTACCTCAGTAGTTAATTTTGGAGTGTGTTTTAAAATGTGAATGCATACTTCCCTTTTTGCCCGAACTTTTGTTAAACAAGACTATACGCGAGGCAGGGAATTATGAATCCGTAGTCGCATCTGAAACTTGAAAGTGTGATTAATTTCTCCTTTCACTGAAATAAACCGTAGAGTTGGTGTTCCCGCTCGTAGCGAGGGTGTACCGTGCCACTTGGGTTCTACCCTCTGCCACCCCCGGCTCTGTTTGCGTCACTCGGTGTGGTGCGTCCCCCCGCGCCCAAGCGGCAATTTTCCTTTTATAGGGCATAACGCGTCTTCACGCGAAACAGCACAACGCCGCGCAGGCTATAAGACTTACATAAAAATAGAGATGTAACACAAGTTGATGCGGCGAATAAACATGCGGCGATGAAAAATGTCCGTCAGTTCCCGCACCGCCGTTTTGCTGCGAACAGCGTTTATATGGCGGCGCCGCGCACCGTCAGGTTGTGGCGAATAACGTCGCGTGTGTCGCGGAAATAAAGGCGGCGGCGGCGGCAGTCAGTCGTTCCGAATAAGTACCCGCGAGTCACCGCCTTGCATCATTGTGTCCGCGACGGGCCTAAGGCCGGGCGGAGCGACTGCTGCTATTCATTACTTTTCGTTATTCGCAGCGCTCAAGGCGGGCCGAGGAAATTGGCGGGCAAAGATAAAAAAAAAAGACACAGAGGGAAGGGAAGGGAGAGGGGGGGGGGTAGACTTTCATTTTCATTGACGCGTGTGAGGCGCGTCGCGACGCTAGGCGGCGTCTCAACGGCGTCCAAGGGAACTTTGAAAAAAATGTAGAGCAGTCTCGCGCTGCGCGGCCAGCAAGCAACAAGAAATAAGGCGGGGAATATAAAAGGGAGGGGGAAGGGGGTAGGGGGTGGCCGCTGTTAGGTTGGCGGTGTGTTTTTATTCGTACGGCGGAGCGACGACGACTCCGTCCGCCGCCGCTGTTGTTTGTTATGCTACTGCGGTCTTCTCCAACAGTTTTTTGTCTCATTATGACATAATTTAAAAGCGACCTTTTTTCCTTTAAAACACATTTGGTATTGTAAGTTAAAATATTTACCATATTTACACACTCGAAAAGGCCCCTCTTTGATCCACGTCGCTCTTAATCCTTATTTTTGATTGGGCAGTAAAATGTGTTCAGCTCTGCACTTGGATTGTCCTGTTTATTACTTGGGTTGCTGTCTTAAATTCAAGTTTATGCTGTCGTACCAAATCAAGATCACACTTTTTTGCGCTGCCATACTTTAGTATACATTTACGTTACTAATCCGGAGCAATTCTTACTTTAAGAAAATTCTGCTGTAGATAAAGTCGAGGACGAGGGGGTTAAAGCTTATTTTATATTTTTGTTTAACACGGTAAAAAAATCCAGCGTGAATTTTACCGACCCGGCGTGGCAACGCACCTGAACACGCGCTGGGCTGGGAATTTACATGCCCACATGGTCTGTAAATGCCCAACCAAACCACCCGCGAAGTTACCAGCCCAGTGGGCAGGGAAGGTTGTCATTACAAGCCCAAACTGTAAATTCACTACGTGGGCTGGAAAGGAGCCTTTGCTGGCCACCAATCTGCAAAAATGCAGGTCGCGCTAGCAGATCTGTCTTTCT